>NW_008674744.1:0-76495 GCF_000695815.1 Acanthisitta chloris
GCCACCGTGGGAGTGGGAGCTGGAGCCCAGGGTGCCCCGCTGAAGGTGTCGGAGCCTCGAGGCAGTCCAGCCCCGGGGTGGGGATGGGGACAGGGATGAGGCACACCAGGGCTTGCATGCTGCTCCGGCCACTGACTGCCACAGCCCGGGATTAATAACCTAACTGATGGGTAATGCAGTCTTTTTTGTTGGGGATGGGTGGGAGATTTACTGCGAGGAGTGTGGGGGACTGCTTGTGGAGCACCCAAATAAAGATCAAAACCAGAGCTGAGCAAGACAGCCTTGAAATTCAAAGATGAAAAAACAGAGTGGAAAAGATTCCCCTTTCTGATGTAGGTACTGGATATGGGCTGTATCTTGCAAGCATTACTATACACAGAGGTGGAAATTTAGTTTTAGTGAAAAGTCTCCACTGGCTTTAGGGTCAGCCTCTGTAACAGCCCCATGGGTGTGAGGGAGCCAGAGCACACATCTGTGTGCTTCTGTTGGATCTTTAGTATCATCGATATCTGAATCTTGCACGTTCTCTTTGATTTGGCTAGCTCTGTTTGCAGTGCCCTGACCTGTCATCTATTCGCATTATTTATCACTTATCTCCCAGCACAGATGTGCTCAGAATTTTATTAAGCAGAACAAACTGGAGTTGAATATTTAGGCTGAAGTGCAATTGGTAATGCAACAGGAATGGCCATAGCAAGGTGTGATTTATAATATGCCGTAAAGTGCAGAAGAGTTCAGGTCAATTAATCAATATTTGTGGAATTGCAGAGTAAAATTTCCAACTACTGGATGTTTGATACATGGATATTTAATTATTAGACCATGTATACTTACACTGAGCCTGTACGCATAGGTGATGTCTCGGAAAGGCAGTATGTGCTGAAGACATAAAGTCATTCTGGATGTGATAAGGTTTTCTGATATCTCTGAATCTGACCTCTTATGGTAATAGGATTCATGCACACATCAGGTGATGAAACTGGCACAATATGATATGGAACAGTAGCTCATTTAAATGGATCTGTCATTTGGTGGCTGGTTGACTACTCACAGCTTCTCCTGTGTGCAAGTCCCCTCCTTTTTGAAATGGGAACAGTAAGATAGCTGTACTTTGCAAAACAAGATGAAACCTTCCAGTGAGCATTTTTACATGCTGTTTTCTCTTTGTTTTGTACTTGTATTTTTTAAATAGAACTGAGCAGCCACTGAGATGATTTTGAGCCAAACACTTAGGAATGTAGACATTGATGGAAAGCCAGTCCTATGTCCACAAGGTCCACCACTCTTAAAATATCAATTCCATAACCTTGAGTGCTCTTTGGAGACCTCTGTAGACTTAACTGAATAAAATCAAGGAATGAACAACTCATTTTGTATCTTAAGCAAATAAATACATCTATATCATTAAATATGAATGTCTGGAGTTAAACATCAAATATCTTACTTGGCATCTGAGTATTTGTTCTCTGTACTCACATTTTTTAGGTGCTAGCTTTTTAGCTTTCTGAGACAAAGACCAGTCCTTTCTCCATGACAACGTCCAATTCCTCAACAGTGTACCCAGTGCAAGATGCAGGGAGGGTAAGCTAGACATCACACCTGCACTGGGGTTTCTTTGCTGCAGCAGAGCAGTTTCTTTAAGCACCATCTCTCTTGAGCATTTTGAGGCACAGCTTCCTCAGCCCTGCAGTTGGCTGCTATCACCCTGCTGATGGGGTTCCACCACGACAACATTGAGACACACACCAAAGAGCAGGGAGAGAGGAGGAAGAAACACAATCTTGTCTCTAGAGACCTTTATTCTGTCCCACCTTTATTTCCCTGCCACCAGAAAATATAATTTCTGTATAGGCTGTCTGTCTTCATCCACAAGGGAGGGAGAAAGTGGTAAGCCAGACACCAAGGCAGCAGAGCCATCACTGTTCATTGTTCCTCATGAAGAATAGGACCTATGGGAATAGCTATGCCTTTGCCACTGAACCAGTGCAGGCCAGGGATGATGCCACGGCCACAGTAGTGAGATCTCACTTAATGCTGCTAGCTTGGGCTCACCTTGCTTATACCTCCAGTTAGCCCTCTTTATACCCCCAGTGATGACAAGGTACTCTTAAGTGCAAACTATTACAAACAAATGGGTATGAGTATCTATTAAGAATTACAGAAAGCAATGCTACTGATAATTAAATTGGCAGCTCCATCTGCTATGCAGCTGACCAGGGTTAGCTTCACTATATTTCGGCAGCTGTGTCCACACTGTCTTGAGGTGAAACTTAAGTTCCCCTTTCCCTGTCAGGCAAGCAGAGAGCAGCAGGGCAGCCTGTAAGCATAACTCTTTGAAGCCAGGCCTCTTTACACGGCTAAGCACATCCAACATGCTCCAGTGCCACCCGGGGAGCCGGGCTACAAGCTATCTGCGGGGAAAGTGGAGCTCCCAGTAACTAAAGCCACTCCAGAAGTTGCTCTTTCAGTGAGGTTCAGATGAAACCAGAGAGGCTGTTTACTCCTTGTGAAATAAAGGTTTAAAAGCTCAGTCATCCTTTCTAATCTAGAGCGAGGGGGGGTTCTGTTCATTGTATCATGGATATGGCTCTATTTCAGGAAGTCTAAGTGTGGGGCAGTTGTCCCCCTCCCAGTGGGGGACCACAAACAGGTGTCAGGGTTTTATGACCATCCAGGCCTTCTCAGGTTGCTAAACGGGTGGGGGAATCCCTTCTAGATCCTGCCCAGCTGAGAAGGGGATTCCAGGGGGTTCCTGCTGTGGAAAAGGCTGATGACCCAGCTCTGCTCTAATTATAGCACCAGAAGGAGGCAATATTAGAGGTGCAGATGATGGGGGATATTTACTACCCTCCTCCTTTCTCCAGGAAGCACTTTCTGTTCTTTGCACTCAGTTATAGCAGCTTAGGAGTACTGAAAGCTCAAGAGCTCTTGGTGCTTAAACCAAAAATGAAACAAAGAAAAAAGGAGAGGACGTTGATTCAGTTTCTTGTATAATGACCTACACTCTTCAAACTCTGGGATGAGTAGTGTTTGCAGAATAAGACCCTTCAGTGAAACATACGCTTTGAATTTCAAGCCCAAACTTCTCCCACCATATGCAAAGACTTTGTCACTGTGCAGATCCTTGTCATCACATCTGCTTGATCAAAGCGTTCCTGGACAGAAAGTGGGGGTTGCAATTGCCAAGCAGAAAAAAAAAATAGTAGCTGTATGCCTTATCCAAGCCTGTCCTTGCTCTTATGGCTGCACTCACAATAGCTGCTGCCTTTGCCTGCAGAGCCAGTGTTTAACACCTTTGTTTACCAAAGCTCCAGATAACCAAAGCTTCAGTTCTCTGCAGGAGGTGCCACAGAAAAGCAAGAGTTTCTCCTAGCTTATACAAGCAGAGTCCCAGGGTTTCTGGATAATGTACAGGAAGCCCTGTCTAGAAATTAATATTCCCACTATCCCTTGCCTATTTTTCAAAACTTAATTTTGTTTAATGGGGTTTTTAAATCCAGGTAGTCTTTCCCACATCCCTTCTCCTCCACACTGCAGTAGTTCATTCCTGGACTAGAAGCATTTACACCAACCAAACATATCAGCAGGTTTAAAAAAAATGAAACAGGTACTTTACATGTAATTAATTTTGTGATTTGCTCAGTTGCTGATTCACGTGCATAACCTCAATTAACATTAATGGGAGTTATGTAGGCATGTCAAGGGCAGAATAGACCTCTAATACTCTAACATGGAATGTTATTACATTACTGCTGTAATTATATCCTGCACACATATCACTTCTACTTTGCTTCATGAACTGCTCTTCAAATGCGGTGGCTACTCATCTATTATGCTGCATATGTTAATGCTGAGGTTACACGAAGCATCATCTTTTCTTCTTCATTGTTCTGCTGCCTGTCCACATGGAGCAAAATAAGTAACCAGCCAGTTGGTGCTTTTGCAAAGCTACAAGTTTTGGGTTTTTTGAAGGTGATATAGGAAGCCAGAAACAAAAAAACAACAAAACTCAGCAGAACAGCATGTCATCTCGCCTTCAACATTTTATTTTTATTTATTTTTAATTGGAATCTGAGCAAGCACGGCTGAGACACCTTTAGCCTCATGGTCAGACAAAGTCACATGTACATGAATCATACCTCTGAAGGAGGTGTTGAAACAATTCAGCTGTTCCAGAGGATTTTTAGTCTTTGTTAAATACTTCTTCTCTCAGGGTGCAGAAAGAAGAGGTGTGGTCCTATCCTGGTGCACTAGTTGGATGCTACTGGAAACTAAATAAATTGAGAAAAATTAATCTTATCTAACTGGTATAAATAGCAATTTTCTGGTGATAAAGCTTAATGCAGCTGACTCAGTCTGTTCTGCCTCTTGTTTTGTCTGGTGAAGTTGTTGTATATGGACAACTGCTTTCCAGTTTGAGCTGTGGGATGTATTCTGGTCTGTGTTTGTACCACTGAACTGTCACATACATTTCAGTATTTTTGTCTCGAGGCTCTCTCCTGTACTTCTGCAGAAGATAAGGCCTAATACATTTCTGAGTATGTGGGCTACTGTTCAAGCCTGTGTATTTGTAGTAACATAGTATATCCCTGCAACTAATTGTCAGCTCCCTGTGGTCATCTTGCCGTGACAATCGTGCCCAGTACGTTGGATATTATACTGCTGTGGAATCAGAGGTACACACAGTATGCCTGCACCTTTACAGGATCACACAGCTAAGCCAAGTAGTTCAGATTAGCTTGGCAATTAAGGGATAGTAAGAAGCAGGGAATCCTTAATGCTGACTGACAACATGGCACTAGTCAGTGGAAAGGGTAAAAAAGCACTTGCAAAAACCTGAACATTGTGAAACAGCCAAAGCCCCTGAGTTAAAACATTCTTTATACGATCGCCATCAGGCAGGTGGCATGCTCTGGACTGAAGATAAAGGCTGATACCAAAATCCAACAATCTCTTACCCAGCAATTTGTTTTTACTGCTTCTGATGGTTTAGGCCCTAATGTTAGTTAAAGTGTTTGCTAAAACAGAGCTCTGTTTCCAAGGTAACAGCTACCTAACTTTATTACTAAAACCGCACTAATTAAAACAGGGATATGAACAAACAGATTCGTGTTAATTTCAAGCTCCATTAAAAACGCAAGGAAAAAAAATCAATGTTCACCAAATGGAAAAAGAAAAGAAATCAATAAAGAAATTTTATTTTCAGCCTTTCAAGTGGGGTTTTGTAAACAGTAGAGGTTAAAAAAGTAAAACTACTTGAGAGCGATACACAGCATCCTTGTAAGCTGTACTGTAAGCAGGAGAACAAAAAGATTCAATGGTGATGTAGAAATAATTATTAGAGTTGTAAAACCTTGAGAAATAGAAGCACAGAAGTGGAATGATCTGTCTCAAGCCATGTGCAGTCAGGTCTCTTAACATCTTGTCCAGTGTCCCTGGGCTGTGGCTCAAGAGCTATGGGCAAAAACCTCAGAGAAGAGCACAGGTGTGATTGTCTCATGGCCTACATTACTCTGAGTAGTGTGGGTGACAGCAGCTGTGCCTGTGTTACTGCTGGGACTCAAACATTTGCTAGCAACCAACACAAACACTCCAGGGATCTTGGTTATGAGGTTTGATTCCTAATATGTGCCAAAGCCACTGCTGCCCCCATTTTCCCCTGCCATTGTTGCCCTTGCTGGCAGAAAGGCAGGCACACTGGTACAGTTGCAGTCTGGGCACAGCCGCTGGCATGGTGACAGCTAGGACTCTTGGGTGACATGTGCCACTCAAAGTGGTCTTGGAGATGGGGTTTCACTTGTGGTTGAGACACCAACTAAGCATTTGGGAGATCTGCATCCATCTCCTCCCTGCTCTGAGCCTTTGTGCTGTCCCAGTCAGCTGTAAACTGGGGATTATGGCTCTCAATATCCTGATGCCACTTTAAGGCTAAACACAATATTGGGAGCAGTGACTCGGAAGGCAGAAAGGTTTGGAGGGCACCAAGTGAGCCATTTTGAAATCAGGACTTTGCATGATAACTCAGCCATTGGCTCTTGGTGCTTTACAGGACATTTATCTGATCCCAGAAGCTGCGGTTCCTTTCCTTTCAAATTAAGGCTGTCTTGGCAGGTCCATGAGTTTCGAAGCTGTTTGAAGAAGATTTTTGCAAGGAGTAACAATGACTTTTCCCCTTCACTGGGCTGTATCTTTTCCAATTTGCCACTGTTAATAAATATTCTCATTTCCAAAGTCCGGGTGGAGGAGAAAGTGAGCTATAAAGAGACCTTTTTTTTCTGAATTCTCCACATAAGTGTGTTTCCTAGACAAAATATTGTTTTATTGTTTAAAAGAGTGAAAATAAATGACCCTAGCCTTGAAATGCCTGAAGTACAGGTAGTGAGAATTCCTGACAGAAGTCAGCTTTTCAAGATCCAAGTTATTTCATTATTTTCAGGTACAGGATGTCTCATTCTATTCTCTAAAAGTGTTATTACTGACCACTGTCACTCTCCTTGAAAAATGAAATTTTAGGTAGGTGTGTGATGACAGATTTTACCTACCCAGCTAGAAAACAGTGAAGGTAATGTCACATGACTGCTCCTTGTGAATAACATGTGGTCTTACTCAATAGGTCTTTCCAAAACAAGGAGGTAGGGCACAGAATATGTAGCCAGTGCTTATTCACCAAGCGTCTAGTTTTTAGTCTTTACATTCATTGTACCTGTAAAGAAAAAACATCTGAGAATGAGAAGATGAAAGGCAAAACCTGAAGGTCATGCACTGATAAGGCCTATCTGGTAAAGAAACAGTGCAAATGGGACAAAAAAACCCTCCACAGCACAATGCAGTAGTTTATTTTAGTTATCCTCCTAAGGAAAACTAATGATAGGAGTGTCTTTCAGAACACAGTAAAAGACATAGCCAAATAAAACCTGAGTGCAGCAGTCCTTTGAAAGAAGGGACCAATGACAACAGAACTCTCTGGTGATATTTGTGATTATTTTTCTCAGGTGTCTTTTGTAGAGGCATCGTCTATTAAGAAAGCACATGATACCCCTTTTCCTCCCATCCTCTCCCCCTTCCCTAGCCACTTCACTAGTATTACATTTTTTGCCCCATATTCTAAATGGTATTTACTTTAAATCTTCTTTGATTCAGTTGCTTCACCTTGGCACCCCATCAGCTGGCAAACACAAGTAATGAAGTGAAGGGAACATAGTTAAGTTGATATCTTAAATGCACACAAATCCCACATGCTGTGGCAACAACAAAATGAATAACAAACACACTGCATGAAAATCCTCTTAAGTTCCTTTTTTTCATTTCCAGCCTTGCATACAACAGGAGGAACATCTTAAAAAATAATCCTGTAATATTCCTGAAATAACAGCATTGGCATGAGGCACAGGATGGTCTTATGCTTCTCTGCATATCTCAGACAATCACAGCTGCTGCTAGTAAATTAATGGCAGCAAGGGGGTTGGGAGAAGGAGAATGAGGAGAAAAAAGGGAAATGGAAAGCCTCGTAGGTGGCCTTGTCTCCACCAAAACTAAATATTTTCATTGGAGCTTTTTCCATTCAACAACTGGCAGCTTTATTCAGAGGCCTTAAACAGACAGAAAACTGCTTACTGTTGTAAGAGTAACTGTTCACGAGATGCAGCACTATCAGCTAATGTACATGAATGAATATCTATTTAATAATAAAACTGTTTTCTCCTAAGGTGCTTTTCTTTTTTCTTTTCTTTCAAATTCTTGCCTGATGGGTTTGCCTGCTTCCCTTTGCCCTGGAAATTAAGCCTTGGTACTTTCTTTATGCAAGGTTTATGCTAGAGACGTTGTCTGGTATTTCATTGTCAGTCATGATATGATTCTGCTGTGACATTTCCAGCTATATTTTTATGGTAGCTGCAGTTAAACCAACATGAGGCATAAAAACAAACATTCCTTTTTCCCTGACAGAGTTCATTTACATCAGTGAACCAGACTAAAAGGTGCACCACCCGAAGCACTTCTGGCTGTGTTTACTTACATCTACCCTAGAGGGTTTTGCTAGGATGGATATAGCTGGGCTGCCAGTAGCTCAGATGGGGAGGGGTCTGTGCCTGTGTGCAGGGAGGGTAGATGAAGTGCAGAGTGAAAGAGATAAGGGGTCTAATGTGCAATCTATTATTCTGGTCGTTGGGTGAAACCCCCCAGAGACATGTTCAAGACTCGTTGACTCACACTCTCTTGGATTCAGTGGAGGTGGCTGAAGAGGTTGCTGACTTCTCCCTGCTCACCTCACCTCAGCCAGAGCCTATTGCTGTCAGAGGCAGGCATGGTGGAGCAATTGACCTCAGCTGCCCCATGTAACAACCAACCATATTTGAGTCAAAGAAATTGTTCCCCTCAATTGCTTTATTCGTAACTGTCCTGTAAAAGATCTGATTTTCATTGTCAAAGCTTCCTGACTGCTCTGGACTTTTTCAGTTGGATTAGAAGGGTGGACAGAGCGTACAGGAAGAGTACTATTAAGCTAGAGAGTGATTTGATGGCCTGAGTCAGTACTTTAATCAGCAAGGACAGTTATGGTAGGGGCTGAAGTCCTTAGTGCTAGTAATCAATGGCCAATGGCTCTCTTCTTCCTCCTGCCTTAATAAAGCAGAGCCCACAAAACCAGTGGTGAAGGCACATAGGAGGAAAAGACGAAAAAAAAAGGGGATGCCAGGCAGCCCCTGCAGAGGTGGGAGGTAGGGAATCCCGGTCAGGCATGGGGAGAGCAGTGGGAATAGAGGCATGCAGAGCCCCAGGATTCAGTAGACTGGGAAGACCCTGAGCAAGAAGGGAATGGGAACATGTAATCAATGGACTCACATAATTATGAACCTGTAATCTCAGCATGTAGAGTAGAGTGGGAGTCCCTCACTTAAAAGTACTTTTCCCCCTTCTCAGCAGAGGCTCAGAGGTGGAGCTAGCAGTTCAGGACCCTTCAGCTGCAATGCATTCTCCACTGGAAACTTTTCCCAGTTTCCTGGGAATGTCCTCTGTCTCCCTTTTCTCTCTATGGTACCTAGTCTTTGCATTGTTAAGTGTTGATGCATTCTCATTCCACAAGGTTCTCTGTCACTTGAATTTCTTTGGCCTTATAGGTTGTTTTCTCTCTGGGGCTTGCTTTCAGCCTCTCTGGACCCAGAGAAAGAGAGGAGTGAGGGCAGAGTGATGTGAATTGATCATCTACAGTAAATCAGTGTAATTCCACTGACTAAATGAACTGAATTACTGGAGCTGAGATCCTGCTTTGTCACATCTCCCTCTTCTGTGTATTTTACATTGCCTGTTGTGAAAAAATCCCACAAAACAAGAGAAAAACACCACTCCACCAAAACTCTGGCTCTTTCTGTTTTGCTGTCCTAAGAGGTGCAGCTGTATGCTAATAGTCTACTTCTCTAGTGGGAAATAGAAAGGGCTGTAGCATGCTTTGATAAACCAGGAAGCAGGCTCTGACACTAGTGTGCAGGGAGAGAAACATACAGAGTTTTTCCCCTCCCTTCTTTCCCTTGCATCAATTTCACACTCTTTTAGTTCTTTTGACCTCCACAGAGTCCTTCCTAATTTAAAGCACCATAATAAAAATCAGAAGGATGGCCCCTAAAATGTGCAGAACTGTTTTCGGCTTGCACTGAAGAGCACAGCACATTCCAGGGATTTGCAAAGGCATCTTTTGGTGAGTTTCCTGCATTATACACCTTCTCCAATGCTTCTGCTGCTATTACTGGCACATTATATTTGGATGCATAAGAAAGATGCAAACAGCACTGCAATCACATAGCTTGGTGCTTTGGAAGAGTCTGAGACACTCAGTTTGGAAGTTGCACGGTCAGTCAAGCCCTAGACTATGCCAATGCCCTGAGAATGGTTTTGGGTTTACTGTTCTGAGGATTAATTTCATGTCACAAGTGGACTGGAAGCCCTTTATTTTGCCCTGTGCCTCTCTGTGCCTCAGTGCATGTCCAAGGTGTGCCATTAATCAGTCTGACTATATGGGCTGTGCCATCTTATTGCTTAATTAAGACTCATCAGTAATTTACTTGAGATTAATACCTATTTATATGGAGCTGAAGTTTCATCTATTTGGGGGTTGAGTTATTGAACTGCATTATATGAAGTAAATCAATAAAATATTACTGGAAATGAGAATGACTTTCTCTCCCTTGCACTTCAGTCCTTTCACCAAGCACACAGACAAAACTCACTTAAGGGAGGTGTTCGTGTTTGCACTCAGCTTCCCATCTTCCAGCAAGACATGATGTCTATTAATATATCTGATCACCTTGCTCTCATTAACTAAATCATAGAGTCGAGACCTGAGTGAGTGCTGCTGAGCATGAGAGGTGCTTTTAACCAGTTACAGTGTAGTGACCCTGTTATGATATGACTCAGAGCCAGTCTTTCCAGGGGTGACTACAAAACCAACACCCTCAAACTGGTCTGAAGTTCGTATTATATGAGTGCTTTGTGTCACCATATATACACATTATTCATGAAGAATAGCAGAGAGGTCATTGGTGGGTGATGTCCAGAACATGTAGCATAATTGCAGGGTTTTGTTACACTAATACAACCTGTTTACCAAATGCAAATAGCTTCCCCTTAATATTATGTCCTAATTGTGTTCCAGTTCTGGAGAAAAATTTTTTTTGCTGCCCACATTTCCTGCCTGTGGTGACTTCCCTTGAATGGGGCTCTCTGAGCAGGTCACCTCTCTCACCAGAGGCAGTTTTCCAGGAAAGCTCCAGGTGGTCTTGAAAAACAGAGGTGGTCTTTCTGCCTCTGCTTCTATACCTTCCCTTCCTCTTCCAAGCTAGACCTCCGGATCAGATCTGACATATGGCCTCTCTCTACAAAGATGTACAGTTTCCCTTTGGTGGATGGCTGGTTACTTTCCAGTCCCAGTTTTCCTGGTCTTCTGCCCAACCCCATCCCAAGTAAGAAAGTGCAGGGGCTTTGCCCTTTTCTCTCCTTCTCTAAAAAAATGTTCACTTCTGATACCATTTGATTAACAACCTGCCACAGAAGAGAGTTTCCAAGAAAGCGGAACCTTATTTTCTTTGTAATAATTGTTTCTATTTTTTTTAATAATCTAACACATGACCAGGGTCAGCTCACAGAGATATGAAAGGGTCTAATATTCACTGACTCAAATGGCTGCTATAGCAAGTGCTATGAGAGGGGGAAATGCTAATGTTGAGTTCAGAGATGTTTGCTGAGATGGCAGAGTTCATCTCTAGCCTGGATCTTCTGTTGGTTTAAAAAAAATAGACCCCATCCCCTTGTAAAGTTTTGACAGGAGAAGAGGTCTTTTCTCTTACTTGCAAGTAATTCAGAAGAGTCTTTTGACTAGATTCTAAAACAAGGACAACCTTCGCCTTTTACCAGCTTCTCATCCTGCCTCTCTTTCTCTTCATTGCTTCTTTTAGCTTTGCTGCCATGGTCACTGGAAAGCCTGTTTGAATGCTTGTACCATAGGGAAGAGTTCACACAGCTAAGAAATGAGGTGCTCTCTCAATAGCAGGTGCTGTTTAAAACAGAGGTTAATGTACTTTTCTGGCCTCAGATGAACCCAGTTTCAGGATGGACCCATGCCCTAGCTGTCCTTTTCCACCCTGCTAAACATCATCCCTGCTTTGTATCTGCCACCATAACTGCAGGTTGGAGGTGCTCCCTAACCCAGTTCTGTCACAGTAATCTGGGTCAGCCTCAACACTTCCAGTACTATGTTTATTTTTGTAACTCTCATCACTTCAGCAGTTGGGTTAGAGAACCCTTTCATGTGCAGTTATGCTGACAAAATTGAGGGGGAAGTGAGCTCTGGAAGGAGCTGAGCAGAGCAGCAGAGGGGTGCCAGTGGCCAGGACACCGGGCTGACCATTCCCTAAAGCACACGACAAAGAAACTTAGGGAGGAGGGACAGCCTATATCAGTTTCTTTGCATCTTGAATCTTTCGTCCTCTCCTGATAATGAGTAGGTGGGAAGTATACAGGTTTAGATTTTCATTCCTAAATTCAGGATGTGCTTGCATGTTAACAAAGGCTGTTCCTTAGATAAACTCTTTTCACCTTTGCATGGCCCTTCTCTAGCTGAAGTTACTGATTTGAGACTCAGCCTTGCAGTGAGCCTTGTAGGGTGCAGATACCAAGCTACAAAAGATTTTCTGAAGAGAGGGTCATTACGGTTTCTCAGGTATGCCTTCAAGTTGGTTGAAAACATGTATGGGTATCAAAATAGTGCAAAAGCTGATGAGCTCAACCTCCATGGAAACAGCACAGCAGCAGATGGATTTGCTGTGGAATGCAACCATTGGCAAATGCTAGAATTTTTACTTAATATCAAAGAGGAGAAAGCTACAAAATTTGGAGCCAGACTTGCCTGAAGTTCAATAGAGCAGGGAGGAGCTGTTCATATCACATTGGTCCATATCCTTTTTTGATATTTAACTGTTGGCAAAAGGCAGCAGCAAAAGAAAGAAAGAAAATAAATCATCTGGACACTTTGCTTTATTATTAGTTATGTTTGATATTTTCCTATCTGCTCTTCTTCTAACCCTTCCTGCTTCTATTTCCATCCTTCATTTCACTGAGATTATTCTATATGCTAGAGCTGTTTCTCTAGGAAAAAAAAAGCCAACTACAAAATCTTTAGACATTTGCTCCTGGAAAAGAAGTACACTGTAAATAATATACACAAGTAAGAGCCTCATGAGGATCTAAGTCCAAGCAGATGTCACTAACTTAATAAAACACCTCTAATACCTCTAAAAACAAACCAGCCCTGCCAGTCCCAGCCCCCATCACCTCTTCAATAATATCTGATCACTTGAGCAGGCTTGACAATTCAAAGAAAGCTGTCCTTTGCCCCTTGAGAAACTGGCATACAGGCATACACTGCCAACTCAGTGTCGAGCTGTTATGACACTGGAGTCACTAACCATTTTACACACAGTTGGAAGCAGCTTTTACATGTCTTCCATCTCCTCAGGCTTTTCAACCTCTCTCTTCAACCTCTCCCTTTATCCAACAGAATGAAAATGTCAAGAGTGTTCTCAGACCCACTCGCCAGGGCACATCCACCTCCTGATTGAAAATGAGTTTGTGGCTGTGAGTGCAATATCCATTTAGCGAACTATCTCCATAGATACCTGTGGTCACTTTTTCATTCCATCCCTAACTTACTCCATGTCGTGGTGGAAATGAAGCAGCCAGTGTAAATAAATAAATGTTTTGTGCCTGCAGTTTAGATCACTTAAACTGTCTTTTTACAGCTGAGGTGGAGAGTTAAGAACTGACTGTGATGGAAAATCTTACCAGCTGCTTGCACCACAGTACACAGCCAACCCCAGAGCAAGGATATCCACAAAGGATGGTGCCCAAGTGGTTGTAAGAGTTCAGTTTATAGCAGTGCAATTTTCCTGTAGAGCCAAGGTTTTAAATATTAAAGTGAATTTATTATCAGATTTATATCTGTATTTAATACACACACACGCACATATTTATGCCCTATGAGGTGATCATATACTCATGTGGTAAGTTGCTGAAGCAGGTGCTAAATTGTACTTGATCTAACTTTCACCTTTGATCACCTCAGTCTTTAGCCTTGGTTGCTTAAAAAGACTTTTCTTTGAGAACAACTTTTTGGTTGCAAATTCCCCTGGGATTACGTAGCTGGAAATCTCAACTCTAATTAGAACAAATTTATCTACTTGTAAAGGCGAATATATATATCTGAGATTTCATACCTCAGCCAATTTCCTTTAAGCTTCTCCACACTGGCCAAGAGTGAAAATTTCCTTTTCAGATACAAAATCCTGCTTCCACTCAAAAATCAACCATCCAATCAATCAATTAGTCTGCTGGCTGTTTTTGCCATATGTACAGTATTAAATCCCCTGAAAAGTGACAGATGTAAGAAACAAGTATCGATATGTATCATTATGAGTGCTTGAAAGGAAGGCTTTCTGCTACTGCATGACTGAAAAATTCTCCTTTCCAAAGGAATACAGCAAGGGTTTCCAACTGTGGCCAATTGGAAAAAATAAGATTTTAAAATGATGACACTGACTGACAGAATTGCTGTTTTAGGGAGTTGCTTAGACATTTTAAAATGCACCATTTATATTTCTTTTCCCTCCCAGGTCTCTGCTAAGGCAAATTAGCAGTATAGGTTGAGGGATTAAGAAAGCAGACTTTAATAAAGTCTCAGATTTAGGGTTTGTGCCTGTAAATCCTTTGGCATAAACAAGAGGCAGTGGTGTGGCACAGTAAAAATCCAAGTGTCAGTCATGCCAGGGTGACTAATATAACTCACTAGTGGCCTCATTAATCATGAGTGGAACAGGAATCCCAAATTCCTGTCAATAGCAGTTTTATGCCATCCCCAGCAAATAAAGAATCCTCTATAGATATCCTCAGGTAGAGTGAGAAACCCTGGTCCTTTCTGGTGTAAACCACCTGAGCTCTGCCAAGGACTGACAAACTGATCATTTTTCGTAGCTGAGCATCTGACCCACATTTGTTATTCATTATTACAGTATTATTTTTGGGAGTCAGCAGATTTCTTCTTCTGGCTCTGAACAAAGTGTTTGTCTTGTAATCTCACCAGACCAGGGATGTCTCCAAGTACTCTTTGGGAACCTTATAAAAAATGCAGCTTCTGCCTCAGCAATAGGAAATAAATTGAAGGTATTTTTTCCCCCAGGAGAAACTGATACCATCTTTGGACACTCATAATCCCTAAATAAGGGGATCACACAAGTGATCCTAACAAACACATTTATCATTTGAATGGTTAGATTGTGAAAAGGTGGCAATTAAAAGGGAAATATTTAGGTAAGCAGGCCTAGACTTCTTTAAAAGGTCTTTGCTTCCTCTTCTTCCACGCTGTGCATGTGGAAGATTTTGCTGCCTCTCTCTGTCTCTGCACCTCTATTGCAACATTCATTTGTGATGAGGAAGACAGGTTGCTGTCAGGACGTATCTGTTTCAAAAGTCATCACTACTTTTTAATAGAAGAAGTGTCCATGTGGATTAGGTCCTTGGTCTGGTGACCTCTCTGCCAGCAGAAAGGAAGCAACAAGGACACTGGGGTAAGGGCAGGACCCTACACCTCTTTTAGGGGCTGTCTGCATGCAGGTCAGCTTAGTCTTGGAGCCAAAACACACTGTGAGGAGAAAGTAGTCATAAAGATTCAACAAAATTTGGTCAATGCTTTGACTGAAGGCTTTGACTGGTGCTTCTTAGACCTCCAAAAGTTCTGCTGGCATGGCATTACCATCCTGACATTTGGGTAAACAAAAAGACAACCCTCAAGCAGAGGAAAGACTCTTTTATGTCTCATCCTGCAGCAAAAATGGGCAAGAAAATTTGTTTCTCCCCTGTATTTCCTCTAAGTATATCTCTATATATTTGCTTCAAAATTCAGATTTTCATCAAAAAGCTCAGTCCTCCTGACTCCTGTCCAAGACCTCCATGTGGCACTTGAAAGACAAGACAGTCTGCCTTTTCAACTCATCTGTGCTCAGCCTGCTCTCTGGCCCCAGTGGGTGAGCCACAGTTCAGGTCTGTTGGTCTGGAGTTGGTGGGACTCCTACGAGGTCGTGTCAGCCTCCTGGGGGTACATCTGCCATGCCTGCATCAGCAGCAGCAGTGGTGCATCTGGATGAAACGTGAGTTTCAGATTTCATGGAGTGTTCTTGAGCCCAAAACAAAATGGCACGGCTGACTATTCCTTTCCACACAAGCCGCCTTGTGGGGTGACAAAAGTGCAGCTGATGGGCCACATGTGGCTCCTGAGTGCACCTGGTGCTGCTGCTGCATGTGGTGCTTGGTGAAAACCCCCTGTGAGGCTGAAGTGTGGCAGCCAGATGTGTCCTCATCTCCTTCCCTGTGCTCCATACAGTACCATGAGACAGGAGGGAGAGCCAAAAGCAACAGAGGAGACAGCACCAAGCACCCTGATTCTCCTCTCTGCTGGAAAAAGAAGAGCTTTCTATAGGCAGCAACTGGTGTTGCAGTATTCCTCCCAAATCCCAGCATGTTTAAGATACTCTTGAGATGGCTGAGTATCCAGTTGATGGTACTTAAATGCCTGTGTTCAGAAAGGTCAGATGTTTTCAGCTGAACTTGGTAGGCTGATCATATGGCTGAGTGGAGACTGAGAGGGAAAGACCTGGACCAAAATAATTTTCTAGATGTTTAGTGAGAAGGTAAAAGTCATTCCCTTGCCCTGGAGCAGAGGAGCTCGTGGATGAGATTACCAGCAGTGGGTGCATGGCAGTGTGTAAGCTCAGTTTGGGGAGCCTGGCATGCTCCATTGTGAAAGAGGATCAGGCTGCTTAGTGAGCCTGCAGGTTACATCCCAGAATGCACAAGTAGCCAGCGAGGTGACTGGTGGAACAGTCATCCATGCGCCCACATGACGTGAAAGAACTGTCACTTTGCTTTGTGCTTACACACCTCCATCCAAAAATAGAAGCCAATAAGAATAAAAGTAATAGGAAGAAAAAAAAAGGAAAGCAGAAAGTGTTAGGAGGTTCCTGGTTAGTCTGGCCCAGTGACGAATTAAAAACCATAGTGAATATTCATTATTTGTGGTCAGTAATTGTTTTATCATGTGCTTACAGAGAAGAGAGGAATAAAAACACTCTTGGATACTCAAAAACCAACTTACATCCCTACAGGTCTTACCTGTGGGTCCCTCATTCCCTGGATGCTCTTGGTCCACAGAGGCTGCAATGCTTCCTATGGAGCTGTAATGAGTTGTTTGGAGCCAGGCCGATTCGTATCAAGTTTTTCATACTGCTCATGGAACTTGCAGGTCTAAAGCTTCATTTATAATGAACCTGCCACATGAAAGGCAGCATGTCAATGGTGGCGATGGTTCTTTTGGCTAAATGACTCCCCCTTCACTCTGCCATTAGCCCTCTGCCCCAACAGTGGGCTGAACATCCTCAATTTAGGTCAGCATGTGGTCATGAGCACTCCCAAGGTTGAGCACTGACATGGTGGTAATTGGATCTCATCGGGCTGGTCAAAAGGGAGTTCTGTTTTTCAGCAATTGTCACCCAGGGGGGAAGAAGGAAAGAACAAACCCCAAACCTGGAGGCAGAGAATTAGAGTAAGCGCTGATGAGTTGGCAGATGCTGCCGGATCAATGGCCATATCATGGCAGGGAAAGCAGCGACAGACCTCTGAGAGCCATCAGTCACTGTTGTTTTGGGTAAATGCCAGCAAACGGAGCGAGAGAAGAGATGAGGGAGGGAGGCACCAGCCTGCTGGGCCACTTTTAATTACTTCAGGTCACATCAGACAGAGAACTGCCCACCGTGACAGATCAGTCCTGCTCAGAGGGCTTGCACGCAACCCAGTGTAGCAATCAGGGCTTATGTTCATGCAGCTCCTTTTATCCAGAAAAAAACCCTGCACAACTCAAAGCACTGCCACAGCCAAG
The DNA here is from genome assembly GCF_000695815.1 of Acanthisitta chloris. Taxonomy (NCBI): domain Eukaryota; kingdom Metazoa; phylum Chordata; class Aves; order Passeriformes; family Acanthisittidae; genus Acanthisitta; species Acanthisitta chloris. The sequence goes on from NW_008674744.1 coordinate 17,468, forward strand.
TGACAGGCAGAAGCATATTGTGCACATCTACGTATCCCCATGCCATGCGGGGCTTCCCTGGGCTGGAGCGGCGAGGGGCATCTGTCTAACAGCGCACGCAGCAGCACTACACAACTTTCTGGGCAAGAGGGAGGGTAGGGGAGTCTCGGTGGTGTGATGGCTTCCCTGGATGGGAGCCAGGGCATTAGCACTTCTGAGGTAGGGCTCGTGTCTCCACATGTCTCAAGTGGTTCGCCACAGCCTCCAGAAGGGGATCTTGCCATTGCCTCGCTACTTTTCTCCTCTGCAAAGTCTTTAGTGGGGCTTGTGGCTCTGCACAGCCTAATTTATGTGCTTTTCTTTTTTTCATCAGCTGCAAGGTGTTGTCTCAGGAATGGTCACTGACTTTCTGTACTTCACTGACACCACAAATTCCTTAGAAGTTTTCTAAAACAAAAAGGAAAGAAATATCACCACCCTGTAAACATTTTTATGGTCAAATTCATCACTGCCACATATGAAACTCATATACGAGCCTCGATTTCTTCTCCAGTTGACTTCGCTGGGAACTGCATTTGCGTTTGGGTTGCAGGGTCAGGTTGTTAATTATGCAAACTCATCTGGTTCTCTTGAGCTCACCGCAAATTCAAATGGACATGCCTTGATGAAAAGATGTCCTGCATTGCCCTGATGCAGATTTTAAAATACTAGTTTTCCCAGTGGAAACAATATTTGGTGTTTCTAGAAGATTCTGATGGTGTGTGGCTCCTCTTACTTTCTTCTAAGCAATGTTCTGTCCCTGCCTCTGTACTTCTCCTTCAATCTGATTGCTTGTTGTGCTGAGCTTTTGATTATGTCAATGACCTGATCCAATTGTAAATAATGAAAAAAAAGGCAGGTTTTGTTTCACAGTACAAGCAATTTTACCCATAGATGATACAGGGATGGAAAAATACAGAAGAGTAAAAATGATTTACATTGAAATTTGCCACCATAGTGTTAAATTGCAGTGCAAGTCTAAATTAAATTGATCATCAGCCATGCCAGTAGAAACTAGGAGAATTGGGCATTGTTTCTGTTTCAAATCAAATGGTAATATTGTCCAGAGATGCCAGCTTAGCTTATATAAAGGAGAAGAAACCTTCATTATACGTCTGAGAGGCCACTTTAATGAGCTGGTTTAATCTGACGTAGTTCAACCGATTGTAGTGGCTTTGGCACAGGCACGGCCACACAGTCTGGAGGTTGAGATCTGGGAGTGTTCTGTAGCCCCTGGCATCACTCATGTGCTCCTGGGTGCTGGAGTCTTGTGTGGCTATGTGCCCCACAGCTGTTGCAAGGATGCCTGGGTGGAGGGCTTTCACTTTCTCCATTTGACTCGGTATTTTTCTCTGCTCTTTGCATTTTCCACATTTTCTTCAGCTGGCTGGCTCTGGCTAACAGCTTTGGATAGGTGGGGGTTCAGGAGTGAGCAGCTTTTGTTTCCTGAAACATAGCAGCTCTAAATGACTGCCAACAAGACATTCTTTCACCTGGGGTTTTCGTTGTGGGTTTTTCCTCCTATGATATTCATAGCAGTGTCTTCTTATGCTACTCTGTCATTTAGGAGGACAGACTTTCTGCTATGAGCAGACTGCCTCCTTCTTTCCCCAAGCATCTTTTAAGTACATTAAAGAAGGTAAAGAAAAACTTTCTAACCTTCTTTAAAGAAGGTTAAGAAATGGCATTCTTAGTCTGTGAGGCTGCTGCAAACAGAGTGAATAAAAAAAGAATAAATTTTAGTGCCACCCTAGTCTTTCTGTGTGACTTCAGGATGGTTATTTTAATGGCAGAGCTGATAAAATACAGCAGAAATGTTATTTTCAAATATTTATTGCTATTCCAGATGATGACTATTGAACAACAACTCATACTTTATTTACTTATTTGTTTGCTATTTGAACATGTACCTAAAGGGACTTTTCTTGCACAAATATTAGGGGAATGGCTGTTCACCTGTTCAGCTGTGAGCAAAAGTGTTTGGGAAAAGGCAAGAAATGCATGTTCTTTGCCATTTCCCAACTGCTCTTCTTCATCCATTATTGCTATTACTATTATTGGTCAAAAGGTCTCAGGGTAGAACTACTGCATGTGTGACCTGGCTCAGAATCATTCTGACTTGCCAAGTTAGGTGGCCTAACTCTGCAGGTCTGCATCAGAATTTACAAGGCATTATGCAACCCTATGGGAAGAAGGATCTGCTGTGAAGATCTCCCAGGTGAGAAATCACCTGCTTTTACAGTTTCTAGCATCAGCCCAGGAAATGACTTAATACCACTTGGTGGGAAGTATACTTAGTAGGGGAAGAACAGTGTGCACAAGCAATCACAAATACAAAGGTTAAAATCAAATTGACAAGGCGCACTCAGGACAAAAAGTCAGCATTTAACGTAAGCAATGCTTGAGGTAAAAGAGGCTTGGAGGAGGAGGGGAGTTGAAATATTAAGAGAGAAGGCTACTGGATGGGAGGACACGCAGAGGGTGATTGGAGAATTTCCAGTGGGATAGAAATATTTTTCAGTTTTAGGTTGAAGATTCAGCTACGTACTGAAATTTGCAGGATGATGATTGGTTGTTGTCCCACTTTCTGGTGGTAAATTTATGCCACAACAAAACCCCCAAAACATTTTTCCTCCTTTCTCACAGTCTCTGCCATGTTCAGATAGGGAGAGAGGATGACCTTCTTCATATTTTTCTCCTCTGTCACCCCTCCTGTTCACTACAAATGTCTGTCCAGGTCGGGGCACACTAAGATGCCCATCTCTCTCCTTGCTGGATGTGAGATGGGCATTTTGTTCTTTGTGCTCTGGGCAGCCAGAGCAGTAAGATTTTTTTCCAGGACTGCTAAAGTTTTACCAGAACTATTAAAAACAAGTAAGCAAACAATTTATTTTTGCTAAGCACTTACTCTATTACACAGGCCCACTGGCAACTCTTTAATGACAAATATTTCCTAAGGTTTCTGTTCATGCTTGGACACAGCAATTGCATACAGAAGCCACATTATGCATACATTGGACCAAGCATAACAGCACCTGCTGCTGCTCCTGCTGCTCCTAAAGAGAGAGCAACTAATCTCTTTAATTATTGGAGAAGAATTAAGCCTTTGATTTGTTTTATTGCAGAAACATAGATATTTCCCCCCTGCAGGCTGGGAAGAAGATGCTCTTTGCCTTCCTGTTCTGCTGCATGAGGGGTTTAAACCATTGAGTGGGTAACCCCCACTGGCAGCACCCAAAGGAACAGGAGGGTTGTATGGACATCCACTCCTCCATTATTTATGTGAGAATTGGCACCCATGGGTTTTATCACACACTGTCAGCACTACATGCAAGGCAGAGGGGTCAGTCTGCTCCCTGTAGCTATGGTAAAAGCAATTCTGTTGGGTCCCATGGATGACACAGGGGAACAAACTCAGGGTACGGTTAGGCTCTCTCTAGGCATCGGGTCCCATGGATGACACAGGGGAACAGGCTCAGGGTACGGTTAGGCTCTCTCTAGGAGCAAGGCAAATGCAAATGGCAGCAGGATTGTCTGGGCACTGCTGGAGCCTGCTTGTCTGCAGGCGTGCTGCATGTTCTGGGCACGCCGGGGAACCACAGGACCACCAGCACCTTGACTGCCTCCAGCAAAGAGATGGGCTTGGCATGAATACAGCACATCTGCTTCTTTTGCCTGGGAGGATGAGGTGGTGAATCCAGAGTAGAAAATAATCATGGGGTAATTGTCTTCTTGATGAGGATTTTGTAGCACGTTATTAGGGGGGCCTTGTTGGCCACATGCTGCCAAGTCATGCTCTAAGGGGCATAGAGAGTTAGAGGAGCTCCTGCAGGACTAGGGAGACTCTGTTACCAGTACCCCTTCTCCAGTTAAAGCTGGACCAGGATGGGCTGTAGTAATCTTCGCTCAAACAACATTTTGTTAGTCTCCTTTTCTCAGTTCCCCTCCCAGTCCATTCTTACCCCCTTCGAGACCCTTACCTCCTTGTCAATGTTAAAGCAAGAGGAGTGCAGTCATGGAAAAGAGCAAAAAAAATCCTTTCCATCCTTTCAGCTCCCCGCTGCCCTCCCCTCTCTCTCTCCCTTCCCACAAAGGAGCTGCAAGTATTCCTCTGCACCACAAAAAGGACCTGCCAATGGGTCTAGGACAGAAAGGGTTAAACTCAGACGAGCACTAGCTCCAACACAGTTAATCCATATAAAGCTCATGGATTTCTCTGCAGTGATCTTTGTGGTTGTCATTTGCATTTTTTTCCTTTTGTGAAATCTTTTCTTCTTTCCTTTTACACTCGTATGCATGCAGAAATTAGCATATTGTACCGAGAGTGGGAGATGTAAGAAGCCGACCCCCTGCTGTTCAGTGGATTGTGCAATCTGCAGGCGGCATCAATTTTTCAGCAGTTTTCTCATTTCTCATTACAGTCAGGGCACCGCACAGCTCCCGATTCAACACAATCCCTAGTGGTCCTACAGACAAGCATATGGGCTGTCGAATAGCCGTACTGCTACTTTCATAGCATTAATATCCTTGTTTATGCTTCCACCGTAATTAATCCTGGTATTAATATAGTTTGGGCTTAGCTTTACTAATTATGTATGGGCTAGCAGGATAATTATGTCAGCAGACTCTGGTGCTGATACTTGACAGCAGTTTGCTAACCTTAGGAGCAGCACATAAACACTTTGGCCAACCCTGCCTTGGAAACAAGGAAGGCAAAGAGACGAGGAGGAGGGTAGATATGGTGAACCGATGTCTGATAACTATAAATACTGTTTTAAAATAAGGAAATTTCATAAGCACAATAAAGTTGTTCTCAGGTATCAAACTCTGTGGTTGTCATAGTGATGTGTGCATTATTAAGAGGGTGTTGTTCACACTGGCATCTAATCCTATAATGAGGACGGCTCATTATCGGCCCAACGAGAGTTCCTTTCCCCACTGACCACACTGCAGCTTGATGAGTGCTTGGGGCTGAGGGGAACTTTTTTCCCATGTTCCTTCCCTGCCTTCCATCCCACTCCACCCCAAATAACCTCAGCAAGCTCTTAGTGCTGCATATTGCTCTGCAGGGCTAATGAATGGCTAGTGCTAGGCAAGCCATTTCCCAATTTTCCTCTGGTTTTGAGCATGCTTGTGACTTTAATGGGTACAAAAAATTATGCTTTGGCCACTTTAGACTCTTTGGCTGTGCCTGGACCTCATGCTCATTAACATTGCAGATTGGGGAGTTTAAAACAAGCCATTGGTTTGCTTTTATTTCTGCACCTGTTTCTGCCGCCTGACTGTTCCCAGCAAATATCCTTCGAGGGGTCAATGATGACCCTTCGCGCCAGGCACATGGTTTAATGGAACTTCCTTTGCTTATCATTAGCCACTTTGCATTTTTATAGAGCACTATTAACTGGGATGCAGACTCGCTTTTAATTCCCTTCTGAGGTTTGTGCGCAGCGGTCACATCCCTCCCCCGCTCCCCAAACAATCCAATTATCACAGTTTGTCACACAGGCGCGGATGACCCACACACCACCTGCTCTGCTGGTGGGCCTGATCCTCTGGTCTGGTAGCCCAGCACAGGAGCTCAAGTTTTGCCTCTTCAGGACCCTTTAAATGGCTTTTAAAATCATATCTTTCCTTTTGCTGGCAAAACCAAAGCCAGAAACTGAAATCAACTGTGAAATTACATTATTTGAAGGTGTGGGATATGAAAATGGCTTAAAATAATTTCATTCTTTCCTCTCCCCCTCTATTTTTTTTCCGGGCCAAAATAGATTTTTTTTCTAGACAGGCAACCTGTGCATTGTTCCAGCCCTGTTAGGTGACCCTGGTAATGTAAGGATCTGATAATCTGGAAAGCCTGAAAAGCAAAAGTTAACGAGAATGCTGTTGTCAGCCTGAAATGGCTCTCAAATCTTAACCCAAATACATGATTGGAAATATTCCCCATGTCTTCAGTTCATTTTTGCACAATCCCTTTGAGCTGTGCCATTCAATGTCCTCCACGTTGGACTTTCCTCTGCTCAGAACCTTCCCAGCAGTTTCTGGCTTTTGGTCTGTGGCAGCCTTAGGGCATCTGGTTCCCACTCACAAGTGGTTCGTGCACCATGGTAGAGCACACTACTTTGGGTCTTCCTCCTGTACCTATTTTTTTAAGTTAAAGGGTCACTGGCTAAAACACAGAACCAGTCCAAACACCAGAAACTTTATCTCAGGTCTGTGTCCTCCCACGCAGAGATTACAATTAGAGATGATGGAGCTGTGTGTTCTCTTTGGCCCCAAACCCTGAAATTTTCTTTGTCCAGCAGTAGGGCTTTGGGAAGGGTAGAGCCCAGACTGAGTGGCAAGTGTATGGACTCATAAACAGCATGACACTGGGCTCATGTACCCCAAGAAGTGGTGAATCCATTGGCGGCAAGTGTATGGACTCACAAACAGCATGACACTGGGCTCACGTACCCCAAGAAGTGGTGAATCCATTGGTTGGATGATCTACCTACGGATAACTGAGGGTCAGCTGTGATTTTCCCAAAGAAGAGGCAATCCCTCTAAGTTCTCCACTAAGCATTAGCAAGAGATCTCTTCTTATAGAGCCTTCTGCATGTTTACAATTGCACTAGGAGTTTTCCACAGCTTACTTCCAGTTTTATTTTATTTAATTTTTTCTTTTGCCCATTGTATTTCAACCAAAAGTAATGAGGTCCCTCTAGTAAGGGTTTCATGCTGCACGTTCTCTTTGTCACACAAATATCAAATGGAATTTTGCATGTGAATAAAATAAGAGGTCCTCAAGCTCTAGCTAGAAGATCCTGGATTACTCTACCAGTCTACAGTAGAAATCCTCCTCCTCTGAAGCAGTCATCTCCAAGGAAAATCTATCTGTTTGTGATTTTAGACTCTAGAGGGAATTTGGATATGCTATGGAACTGTATGAAGTTTTTAGCTTTCCATCAAATCCCAGATTTACAAATCTGCAGATGCAGATCATCTGAAAGTTACGTGTTGTTTAAAAGCTGGACATTCCTCTCAGTCCAGTATCATTTGAAGGCTGAGAGTTGGTAGCAGGGAGCAAGATAAGAGAAATGTTTTGAGTATGTGTGACTAGTGAATGGATTGACATTTTGTCTTGTATTTCAAAAGGCTTTTTCTACTGGGAAATTAGTCTCTACTCACAGCATTGTGATAATCAGCTTATAGTCCAGTTCATCAATATCTTAAGTACCCACATGCTTTTCGTCTACAACAAAGTAACTGTCATTTACATGCTGGTTGTTAACCATCTCAAGTAAATTTCCTAGCAGAATATGGGTGAGTTTTAGCCAGTTGTGTGTACTTTAGTAGCATAGACTAAATAGGCCTATCAGTAATTACATTTTTCCAGTTAATAGGAGTTTGTTAGACTCCCCACAGCACAACTACATTTCTCTTTACCCTCAGGACCTTGCAGGCTGATACCACATGCTATAGTGGAAGGGAAGGGCATGGAGGAACATGGACATAAGCATGAGAACATGGTTGCCTGGCAAAGGTCCACTGGCAGAGTGGAGAGGTAACAAATTGACAGGATAAGTAACAAGCATCTTTTGTTTGACTCATGCTTGATCAGCTGCATCAGTCCATAAACTCGGTCCTTTTGGATTCCCTGAAATGGTGGAACATAGTCCTCAATTTTGGATTCCAGTAACAGCAGAAACAGTTTATGGAACTCCAGTTAGGGATTGCTGTGGCAGCACTAGGTGTAAATGATTTTAGCAAAGTTCAGGATAGAAATGGGGATAATGGATTCACTGGTAGCTAAAATACAACCTGAAACCCAGAGAATGTCTGAACAGCTGACAAGCAGAAGCTGAGAGGGAATATCAGGGAAAGATCTTTGTACACAAGCCCTATTTCTGTTCTTTCTAAACCTCTGCCAGAGAGACGCTACTGGGCTAGACAAACCCTTGTTTTGATGCAATATGGCCTTTCTTAATCTATTTTAGGGTGTGCTGTTGCATGTCCAGTGTTTCTGGCGCTGTGGCATTACCTCTACTGCAGGTAGCACTGCAGACACCTGGGCAGAGATCAAGGTCCTTGCTCTTCATCTCTGAGCCAAGATGAAGGCAATTCTCTTTCGTCCCCCATAGGGGCAGATGTACTAATACAGAATGCCACCAAGAATTGCCCTGTTACTCTGGAATCTTGAAAATGCAATCCTAGCAAACTGTTGCAGGTATTAGGTTTTTTTCCATCGCTGCCCTGAGTTACTACAAGGGAGACACATGGTCACAGAAACATAAATGGTGCATGGGATTTTTTATTAGTGCATGAGCACTGAAACTATTACTCATGGTGTATAGTTTGAGTCAATGAAGTTTTAGGTTATCTGTTGCACATATATTCACCATACATAAATATCTGACAGCAATTACACTTAGTGCTGCTATTGGAAACCAGAATCACATCTCCTTCATGAGTTTATAAAAGAACCCTTTCAACTTTAAAACCCCAAATTAGCAAACCAGTTATACATATGTGTTGTTTTAAGCATGTGCTTTAATCCAGGGCCACTCTTCTAGACACACATCAAGCTGAACAAGTAGGGAAGTGCTTTGCTCAACCAGACCTGAGGGAATTTTCCAATCACTGTCAGAATTTAAAAAGCTGGAGTTATTTTAATATTTCTGAGTCTTGTCTTTGTAAGGTAGCCATATTCTGATTAACGTGCTGGTTAATGGAGTCACTTGTAGGATGATAATTACAGTTTTGGAGCAGCTTCTGAGTCTTGCTATTCTTCCCATCCAACATGGTGATGGTGGTGGATGAGGAGGTGCCCAGATGGAGTACCGAAGAACGGCTGGGTTATTGACTTCTGTCCAGAGCTTTGTGGATGACCCTGGCTTTTCCTTTCCAAGGCCATAGCTGAAGGTAACTGATGCTGCTCCAAACATGCTTTAGACAATATAGAATGTGCCCTTTTTTGAGAGGCACTGAATAGGTGAGCTCACCCATTTGTTTTTATTCACCACTACATACAATCTTTGTTGCAGGCCAGGAGTTAATCTAATCTGTGACAGCACACCAGTATTTTCTCTCTCATTAAACTTCTTTCATGGAAGGTAATTTGCCCTAAAGCATTTGTGCTTCAGCAAAGCAAAGAAATAACCAAAAATGTCCCTTCTGCAATTTCTGTTCCTAGCATCTGGCCCCTTTCCTGTTGATGTCAGTAAGGGCAGCGAGGGCTCAGATACCACTTTATCCTTTGGTCCATGTAACACAGAAGGCTCTCAGTGATGAGATCCTGCTCCAGCACAAGCCCTAGGAGTACCAGTGGTGAGCTGAAGTCTTCACTGCAAATAAAAGAGGTCAGGACAGAAGGAGCAAGTCTCTGATGAATCGCATGTTAAAGGAGATCCACATTCTGCCAGTTGCGTGATTATACACTGGGGCATGATTTTTTAATGGAGATGAAAACCAGACATTTTGACAGGACATAGTTTTGCTCAGGGCTATCTATGTGCTGCTCTCACTGAAGTGTCTTGGCCAAATTTGTCCCTGGTTTGAGAAGACACAACTCTGCTGAGGTGTGATGGAGTTGAGTATGATACTGAGGTGCAGCTAAAGACAAGTATCCATGCTGCCTCCTGTCAGGGCAGAGAGAAGAGCTAGCTATGAAATCCTACTGCTGCCCTGTGCCTGTTTGGCTGGCAAGCATGCAGATTTTGAGAACGATGTTTTGGTTCTCCAACTGATCTTTAATTCCAACTCTCTTCTTTTAAGCTTGTCTTGTTGAACACAATCCCTGTGAATAAACTGTTACTGGGGCTTAACCTGTAAAATCTCAAAGAATGTCTCATTTTCATAGGCATAGAATTTTGTTGAAATATAAATAAGTAAATAAACGAAGGGAAAATTATTTAAAGGAGTAATCTGTAATAGCATTTCAAGTCCAGGAATACAAGAGGAGAAAAACTTGGATGCGAGTCTTGCCAGAAGCGATCATGTCAGAGCAAGGTGACATTTTCTTCCCTTCAGTGATGGTGCTAACATGACATTGGAAAGCACTAGTGCTGTAAGTACTGCAGCATTATCATTATATAGTTATGGGTGAAATTTCTTTCCCCTTTTTAAATGGTACTGTTTTTGAGATGCCTACACTGGTGCTGAGTCATCTCTCTGGAAGACTTCAGATCAAAGCTGAAGGTCATCCCACCTAACTGTTTCCTTTAACTGACCTGAGCTAAAGGGTCCTGCAATAATGGTATTGGAGAATAACACCCTTCATTAATCTATTAAACTCAATGAATGCTGCCTGCTTCACCTTGCACAGGATGGCTTCGGCACCCTGTAGAGCTGTATGGAAAACTTGTATTTCATGTGATAGGTCATATGAGCTCATATCAAGTTCATTTCAGTTGTCTCCTGAGACATTCAAAAGGCCACTATTGGGTGGTGGCTGACAGTTAGCTGCCGGCTGTGATAGTTAAAGCTAACTGAAGTCACTCTATCTCTTGCAACAAAACTGACTCTACCACCTAATCCCCTCCATCACTGAGCAGCCAACTACTGAAAATTAATTTAAATCTTTTCTGTCTCTGCAGGGTCCAAAATGAATATTTGTAGAAGACAAAACTCTCCTACTACCATTGAGTGTAGAAGCCAATTTCCTCCTTATTTGTGAAAGAGGGATGCTTTGGAGGTTTTTTTTTTTTTGAAAAGTCAAATATGACAAAAGAGTGTGAAAACAAAAGATGGAATCAAGCTGCTTGCAATGACAGGGAAAATAATTCTGGGAAACAGCAATTAGACATTAAAATCTTCATTCTCTATGAGAGAAAACATCCTTTAAAACAGTCATAAAGCCTATTAAATCATACTCAGGTACCTTTTCAGAAGATGATTGCCAGTTCAGGATCTGTTCAATGTGGAGAAGTACAAATGTACTGGTTTTAATCATGATAAATAACTTGCCTTTTATCAAATCATCTCTGCTGGAAATAGTTTTGCTCTGTGCAGTAACGATAATTTGCGCACTTATCATTCAGTACCTTCCCAAGACAAGCAGCCAGCCATGGGATGTAATTTAACAACTTATCAACTGCAGGTTCATCCAGCCCTTTCCAGCCAAAAGGGCATTTCACACTATTTAAGAGTCTTCACCATATATTGCCATCAATTTAAGATTTCACCAGCCCCTAGTCATTAAAATTTTCCACTCAGCACTTCACTTTATAACCCGGGGATGTGGCTGCTGAACGGCGCCAGCAGGCCCACGGAATTATCTGCTCTGTGCAGGTGATAGGATAATTACCAAAAGAATGCAAATCACTAACTGGCTATCAAAGGGAGCAATCATGATTAGCTGTATGTGTGGCTGGAAAAGCATGGTAGGGAAAAAAAAAAGGAGTATCTGTGCCATGCTTATCCCCTTCCTTGTGTGTTTTCTAATGGAAATGTCTCTCTGGGGTTGTGCCAGCAGAGCACTCACAGAGGAGGGGTGTGGCATTGCACTCAGTGTGTTGCATGTCATCTCTACTGAATCTGCAGCAGACAGGCAGGGAATATTGGAAAGGTCCCACAGTTCACTCCTCTGCAAACCTTTGTGGTAGGCCCAGGTCTGGAAGAGCCCTGACTTCAAGGTCAGAGCATTTCTCCACAAAAGGTGTGTCTATGTTATTAAAGCCAGGCACATAGGAAGTGTGTTCAGGAGGAGTGGTCAGTTGTTTTGGTCCTAGTGAGGAACTGGCTGGTAGTCGGCACAGGAGAGCACTTTTCTGTATTTAAGGTACAGCACTTTCAGTGAGCTGACTTAGTGTTTGGGATCCCCTCTCTGCTGTAAATACCTTCTTGTGGGAGTGTAATTTCTTTTTGGATTGCAGGCTCAAGCGAAAAGAGGTTAGAGGGACTACTGGTTGGGATTGGGTAGTGACAGCATTCATAGTTATCAGCACAGTGGATGACCTAACATGAGGCTTTTCTTCTCTGCTGGCTGCCTTGAAGCTCATGGGCATCTGAGGTGTCTGCCCATTTGGCAACATGGCTGAGCTTGACCAGCCAGCCCAGAAGTTGCTTGGGAATTGGTCTGCAAGTTTTGTTTCCTTGGGGAACCGTCCTTTATTTAAAATTTTGCTTCGTTTAAATAGAAGTCTTTCCTCTCCTTTGGCTACTTCTTGCTTTTAAAAGGTCTGTAGGACCGGAAGAAAAAGCATACAATCCTGTCCATAAAGAGTTCAACATCCATTTTAAAACCCTAAAAAATTTGAAGGGGTCATCTGCTGCTCTCACTTGGGGATTTGAACACAAGACCAACAGCACAGGAACCAGAAGTCAAAGACCTGGACCAGCCTTTTACAAGCTGCATTGACATAAAAGGAGACAGGAGGGATAGGAAAAGGTGGGGGAGGTAGAATAGTATGAAGAGAAAAAATATTCATGTTAAAATGAATTCTAGATTTTTTTCTAGTAATTTTTAATGCTGAGGTGACTTTTGAGCAGATCATTGTGCACTGTAACTCAGCCAGACCTGTTACAGCAAAAGCTCACAATGCAGCACAATTTAATTTAAAAAAAAAAAAGTTGCAGGATTTCCAAGCCTCCTACCACCTCTGGTGCAGGAAGGTGTGCAGAACTGGGGGCTGAACTGTCTGCTGTCATGGAACACCCACATCCCTGGAGTCCCTGGTGCCTTTTTTTAGTCATCCCATCATTTTTTTCTATTCTGCACCTTATCTCTCTTAAGGCTTTGCTGCCTCACGTGTAGGCAGTTCCTGGTGTTTTTATGGTGGGGTACAAGCTGTAGCAACCAGGGAGGGGTGAGTGAGAGGGCTGGCCATACTCCAGCTGTTTGCCACTGGCACCATGCTAATGTGCTGATTTGGGGCCCATCTGACTGCATGCTGCTGTTGCTTTCCGCAGTGACATTTAGCACTGGAGGATGTGTGGGCCAAAGCACAACCTCATATTGTTCAGAGAGTACCTTTTATTTTTTTTGCCAGCTAACAAAGTGACCCTGACATTGAGTTGGCAAAATGGCATTCTACTGCTTGAGAAAGGAGAAAAATCCCCTGTACCTACTGTAATGAATATATTCCCAGGTTTACACCTGTGTAAATATGAGGAGAAAGAGGCCAGGTTTGGCATGACAGGGCTGAGAGGAGAGGGAAGATTTTAAAAAGATGTTGAGAATAGTGCTCTGCTTCTGCCTTTGCAGGCAGGATCATTATCTCTCATTGCCATAACTTTGGGGTAGGCTGCTTTTGTCTGTGTAGCAGTTCATCTTCCAGATGGCTTACAGGTGCTATACAGAATCAGCATTAAAGTTTTCTTGCATAAGGTATTAGCTAGGGAGCCTTTACTTCAAAAAAATCCGGCTTCTCAAAATGCATGATGACTCTGTTATGCCATGTTATTAAAATTTAGAGATTGGTCAGTGGCTTCTTTTTTTTTGAGCCAGAATCCAGAATTTCAAATGCTTCATGATTAATAATGGAATATGTCCCTTCTTGCTTGGTTTGGTAACATCAGGGCGAGGTCTATACCAAAACTGTGTGCTTGGCATCATGCAGGGAGCTGCTTGGGCCTAGACTTTCTGTTTTACAGAAGCTAGTGGGTATTTTTGAAATCTGATGTCTTCTGAAAATCTGTCTGGGTTGCTCTTCAGAGAGGTATGGAGACCTGTGGACATCACTGGAGCACCTGGGGGAAGGCTCTCCCCTCAGCACAGCTTCCCTTCTCTGGGCTGCAAACTCGGAGGCTCTCCCTGTGCATTTTCTCCACATAAGTAAGGCTATTGTTGCACAGTCTCTCAGTCCTGGGTTGTATTTTGGATTTCTGGAGAGGATTCTTGCTGACTACACTGCAGTGTTTGTCTTCAGTGTTAAAGACTTTGCTGGGGTGTGTGTATTTTTTTTTTTGAAGTCCTGCAGGAAACCTAAGGCTGTCAGCCTCCCGGGAGCAGCGTTTGGGTGCATGTACCTGCTCTGCTTCTGAGTGAGCACAGCGGAAGTCCTGTAGGAAACCTAAGGCTGTCAGCCTCACTGGAGCAGCGTTTGGGTGCATGTACCTGCTCTGCTTCTGAGTGAGCACAGCACAGGACAATCCTGCCCACCTGGTCTGCATTTAGTGACCACTGAACACCTTTGCACTTGCAATTGATGGGAGACCCTCTGTGCAGCTGGCTGCACTCATTCACGGATAAGTGGACAACTCGGCCCACAGCCCAGGATAACTGAGTAGAGCAAATCTTTCTGCATGAGGCCCAGGGCTGCACCCGCACACTGCCTGCTGTGGTTGGCAGCTATGTGAGGAAAGGTGACCTTGACAGGGAATAGAGTCACGTCTTTGTTCAATAAAACCCAACAGTTGCTGACAATCGGTGAATATGAGGACTTCTCAAGGCAGAGGCTGCAACCAGTTCTCCATATTTAATAGCTGCCGGTGGGCCCAGTCTCCACGAATTTGTCTAATCCCTTTTTTAACCCATTTATAATTCTGGTCTTTGCAAATTCCTGTGGTGATGCTTGCATCTTTATGTGCTTTAAACTTAATGTCTGGACATATGCTTGGATGGCCATTTCCCTTCCTGCCAAAGTCACTTGGATTCACCTCATTTCTTCAAAGAGGGCTTTGATGCAGCACCATAAATCATTATAGCCAGAAAATACCCTTTTGAATCTCACAGTATCATTTCAAAGCTCTGGACTGTATGTGGTCTTCTAAATACAAAATGTATGCTTAAAAATTTAAGGGTATTTCCCCCCCACCAAATGGTCTGGAAAGGAGCAGACTGTCCTTGGATTGTTTGCAGAAGCTGGAATTCAACAGCTGTCATTTGTCTGGCTTCTTCCCACCTCCAGGACTGATGATATCCTGGAAGGCAGCAGGGGCCAGGCTTTGGAGGAGCTGGGGTAAGTGGAGCGAGTTTTTGAAATTACAAGCAGTGATGTTTTCACATCCAAAAGATCTCTCTTCTCTCACCTCTTGAATGTATCGTGCTCATTTATTATTTTGTTTGACCAGAGGCCAACAAACAGCAAGCAAAACATGTGTTTTGCAGAGTGAAACTAAGAAGTGGTTTCTGTAACAGGGCAGATGAAGCCTTAGAGAATTATTAAGGTGCCTATGTTCACCCTGCATGATAGAAGGAGAGGAATCAATGCTGCAATCACTGCTCAAAAGCAATAAAAAAAAAGGCAAAACTTCCACCCTTTAGAAAAGGAAGTGAAAAGGAATCTGAGCAAGTTTAAATTTGATAAACATTTTTGAAGATCTGAAACAAAGTACTACAGGGATTTCAGGATGGAGCAAACTGTGGTTTGCTATCCAGAGACTTCAGTAAAAGACTGAAATTCATTGAACTCTATGCTCCTGAATGTGTTGAAAGATTAAGAGCCTGATCCTATGCTACTTGGAGACAGTGGAACTTTTGACTTGGTCAACAAGGGTCAGCCCTAAATAAAGGGCTTAAGTTTTCAACAAAGCAGGTGTGCTGTCCTACAAGGTATGGGCAAAACACCTCTGTCTAATCAAGCAGATCCTGACAAAGGTTTCTGAGGGAATACCCTTTTCCTTACCTCAGGAGAGCAGTCTCCCTGTGACTGCAGCTGCCCAGTGCAGCGGACACGAAAGTCAGTATCTACAACAACCATCCCACCACAGCAAATCCGCATTTTATTTCTACCTAACTCGTCCGCTGCACACCCTTTCAAACCAATGAAGGGGGACACAAAATTTGCCCTTGCATGGATAGAGTACAGCATAGCAAGCATCTCAGAGAAGCAAGGCAAGGAACACTGCACCTGCCTGCTTTTTCCAAAAGGGAGCAAATTCCTTTTCTCTGATATGCCACACTTGGACCCTGATGGTAGTGAGCTAGTAATAGCAGCTGGCCACTCTAGGAGAATGCATGAAGAAGGTGATACATGTAACATATTGGTTTGCACGTTGAGTGATGCAGCAGTTAATTAGCCAGAGACTGGCTTCATCTGGGTCTCTCTGATCTCACGAGCTTTGTCCTCATGAATATATGTGCTTGGAGCAGCCTGTACCAGTGGCTTCAGTCACTTTGGGGCTTCAGCCTTGAGTTGTGCAAAACTGCCGTCATGAACTGTGCAAAACTGTCTTTAGCTATTGGTTAAAACAAGAAAGGACAAAGAAAGAAAAGTTGCCACCCTGATGTCTAGCCCAGTGCATGAGTTTGTCCTGAAGGTACCCATACATACATTTGTCTCTATATCAGAAAATCTAAGTTAATTTAATTGTTGAGCTATTTCTTATGCCAAGGATAACAAACCAAAGGGCTCCACACCCAGCACTGATTTCATATAATGGTCTCATGAATATAGACTGAGTACAGATACCAGTATTTATTGTGTTTATCCATTTTCTAGTAATATCTAAATTAACATTTGAGGAGACAGGCCATATAATCCATGAAAGGCCAATTATACATCACCACAGTCTCACCAAAATGAAACTCCCCTGTATAATGGTAGAGTAGCATAGACAGGCATTAAAAGTGAATAGAATAGAACATCATAGAATGATGTCTCTCTGATAGAAAACAAAGCCCCTCCTCACCCCCCTTTTTAATAGCAGTGGCTCTGAAAATAGTATTAGTTTTACTGTTGTCCTTAAGGGTAAAAGGAGAAGCACATGTGACTCTTTGGTCTTTCAATTAAAATGAACTTTATTGCAAAACGTTTGTTCTTTTGTTGTCTTGCCAGCTGGGTGGCTTCAGGAGCTTGAATAATACATGTGCAGCATTGTACAGTAATTGTTCCCCATCCTCAGAAATTCACAAATTATAAATTAATGGATTGTTTGTGCAGCTGACAGTAGCTTTGAGCATCTCCATAGCTAGGAAAAACTGAATCCAGTACAGATTTCATGTATACAGCTTCAGTGAATCCAGAGTTTATACTTATCCTTAGCCTGAGTTAGCCAAAAATACATTGACCTCAAGCCTACCACAAAGGGTTCATCGGGATATCAGGGTATGAAGGCCAGATTTATCCTGGCTACCCTTTAATTAAGGGATATATGATTGAGGTGCCTGGTTCAAGAACATCACCTGAGCTACAATATCTACTGTCAGTGCAAGTGAGACCACTCCAGAAGGCATGCATCACCCTGCAGGATCTCTTTAACTCTTTAACTATCTTGAGAGAAGAAAAATAGAACTCTTAGGGTGACCAGTCAGTAATACAGAGTACAGGTAATACATCTAGCTGACATGTACCCAGACCTGTGTGTCTGCAAGTGTTCAGGTACTGCCAGAGAGGACTATAGAGCTAGTGAAGTGTCAGAGTAGCTGCTGTTGTATTGCTAGGACTTCTCAGACTTGGGCAGAGGAGTAGCCTTGTAGCTGGAGGTGAGAAGGAAAGAGGGAAAACAGTGAGGTAAAGACAGAGGAGCAACTGGGAATAATGAAGGTGAGTAAAGGAAGGACAAAGCACAAGAAAAGCTAGAGCAAAGAAGCTGAAAAGGACACAACACCATGGTAAGAGCACTTTAAACTGGTGTACATATCTGCAAACCTGCTCTGAGCAGTGTGTTTGTTCCTCTCTCAGCAGAATGCACCGATGCTTCAGTTCCTCACCGCTGAGCGGCTCTAATGAACACTGTTCCATAGTCTCCTAAACACCTCCTATGTTTTATGCAGGGTACGCTAACATATTTGTAAAGGTTTGCTTAGCAATGAATAGATCTGCCCTAACTTCAAAATACATCAGTGGCATGTAGCCTCAGGACCCCCTGCATCTTAAACACATCCCTGGTGGCAAACCACATTTGACTGTATACAAAGCAATGCTGCTTTCTTTTTTTAGGGCACTGCCTTCACATTCAGCTAGAGGAGTTGCAGCCATCTACAGCACATCGCCCTGATGTGAACCTGCAAGGAACAGAGGCATTTTCTTCAGAGGTGCGTTCATCCCTGTGCATTGCGGGCGCAGGCGTCAGCTTCAGCACTGGAAGCATTTATATTTGATTACTCTTCTTTTAAAAGAATGTCACTCTCAGAGAGAATTTCAGTGCCTGGGGGCAAAACTAAAGGATTGTTTTGTTTGTTTTGAATTGAGCATTGGCTCTTTGCATGTCAGGGTACTCTGCTCAAGTTTCCCACATGTGGGCTCTTTGCACGCATGCCAGTGTCTTTCAGCAGACCTCCCTGGTAGTAGTGCAGTACTGGAGTGGATTAGTGCCATCTTTCAGAGGTTAGAAACTTGTCAGGGTATTTCTTTCTCTGAAACAATGAAGTTATGCCTCCAGGGAGGTCCTGATGATGTAGCAGGTATCCATGGTACAAAAATTGGACAGGTCTCAATCCTAAATCTCCTTCCACCATATGAACACAAGTGCTTCTTGAAGGATTCCTTTAAGATGGACATGGAACATGAAGGAGTAAATTTTGCTGCCTCTGAGCATGGGACATGAATCAGGTGTGAGAGGAAATGCCACTGAGGACCTACAGGCTGTCTGCTCTCGGCTGCTAGACAACCTGCAAGGATTACTGCCTCTGGTGTGGTTTGGAGCAACCCTGCGTCACATCTTAAGAGTGGGAATATGGGAATCTCCTCTTCAGTTCCTTCACTTCTCTGGTGCTCAAATCTGAATCCCAGAGGTCTGAGGATTTGAAGAAACCATTGCCCATTCCCAACCTCATGCATCCAGAAGGTTACTGGATTTAGGAAAGCTGCTGATGAGTATCTGTGATAGGAGGTGGTGGCTTCAGGGTGAGGATTTGATTATGCAGAGTGGCTGAGGAAAACTTAATCTGAATTAACAAAATATGTGAATTAAAAGTGGATTATCAGTGCCACATAAATGGATGGATTCCTTAAATTCTTCTCTTCAGAATTAAAATTATCCTAATTTGTTTCAGTATCATTATGCAAGGGAATGTTATACATGCCTTTAATGATATATAACTTACTGACCATAAAAGTTAGTCTGGGTTAATTTTTTTTTGTGCCTCCCAGAAGGGATGAGATTGGAATACAGTCTCAAATGTTTTTTTTAGTAGGAAGCTTGTCTTGTCTTTACTGAGGATTTTAGTAACTGGTTCTCACAATATAGGAATCTGTTTTTATTAAGATTGTACTATTTTTAATATTGGGATATGAAATCCCTGAATAAGCAATTAATTAATCCTCACCATGTCCCTGTGAGGTTGTTAAAGGCTTTGTAGCAACCACTTAATTCATTGTGGTGCTCTGTCTACTTCTAGTGTGGAATACAGCAAGGCAAAGCAATACTATAAGATATGGGAGGGAAGATGAAAATCAAATCTTATTGAATGCATGGGGGGAATTAAGCTAGAAAAAATGTTTAGAATTTGGTCAAGACACCATGATTTGCTCATGAGAAAATGTCAGGGGAGCTTTAGGGATCATGGCATCTGCTTTGTGCCGAACCAAATCCACAGCACATATGAGAGTACCATACACAGTGCACTGTGGTGAGGAGTGACTTAATAGCAGGGTGTAAATATCATAAAAATAATTGTAAGTATGTCAAATAATTTTTCTGATTTCCTTTTTTTCATAAATAGGATTTTTCTATTTGAATTGCACTTCTTAGAAAAATTTAAAGAAGAAATTCTCCTAGAAGATGACTGCTCAATGAAGGCTTTCTCTGATGTCATAGCCTGCCCCATCAGTGTTGCAGTGCAAAGTGGTACTCCTCACAGTTGATGAGTACTGTAGAGGCAGCTTCTTTCTTTTCCTCAGCAGACAGTTTATTTTCAACTCAATGCTAAGTCTTGTGTTTGTCTTACTTCTTTGAATGAGTGCAAGCACTGCTCTTTTGTTCTTCTCCTTTTCCAGTGCTTCTTTGCTGATCTTCTCTGCATGTATCTGAAAGGTCAGGAAAGCAAATCAATATGGAAAAGGACCTCCTGCCCCTTTTAACCTAACCTGTAGAAGGGAGGGATGGGAAATTGCCAATTACATGAAAAGGAACTTTAAATATACTTGAAAAAAGCACGGTGGGAGCGAGGGTTTGGAAGGAGAGGTGTCAACAAGACCAATCTCTACAGTTCATGGGGCGCCTTTATGAACTCACAGTCTTCTCCTCCACAACAGTATATATGGGCAGATCCATAGACCTGAAAGGCTTCCCATGAAAGAGGCACTGTAACAAGGAATGGCTCTCTCATTTCAGCATCACTGACCATGAAGGTCTCTGCAAGCGAGGCGCTGAGAGCTGGACTGAGACTTAACATGTGGTTTGAGGGATAGCAAATGCTAACTGCTGTTTTCTACTGCCTAGGTTTGCTTCAGTACTTTGTGGTTATCACTTTCGTGATAACCAGATGATATATCCAGGTGATATATCACCTTTGTCTAAACTCAAGCCTGAGTAGTACAGACAAGTTTACTAATCATGGCCTCTGTCCCCAATGTCTAGTCTCAAACATTTAGCTGAGAGTCTTCCGTTAGGAGAGCACTCCTGGGAATCTCCTTGGCAGTCAATGGAGAGAAGATAGCTCTCCCTTTACTTTCAAATGATGAAGACTTCTAGGTTGCTCATATATGGTCTTCATGCAAGTGTCTTATATTAGATGCTAAAAATTCAGGCCTTAATCTCTTAAATTATTTTAGTCTTTAAACATCTACCTTTGGATTTAGCTTGATTGATCTATCAGGTGCCAGACCTTTGAACACCCTACTAAGGTACCTTCTTTTCCTCCCAGCCCAATCCCAGGTGTCTTTTCAAGAATTACTTTTCATATGCTACTTATCTGGCAAATACCACACTGTGGAAAAGTGGCTAATTGCTCTGCCGTCCTTCCAGCATCAAGGTCAGCAAACAGAGAAGCGCAGAGAGCAAAGTAAACTGCCCCCTTAAAGCACAGAGTTGGAATTTCAAACAGCAGCCATCCGACCGGGGTAGACAGCAACACTTTGCACAGTGGGAGGGTTTTGCACCCCCAATAGCTGTCTGCTTCATTTCTGGTCTCTTTTTCATGTTACAGTTTTCTTACTGAAGCAACAGCAACGATCAAACCCTTCCTTCTTGCATGTATCTACCCCTATAACCCTCTTGCAGGGGAAAACAACAGTGTCCACGTGTCTCAGAAAGCTCAGGATTCATGCTGTTTAGTGTAGGATGGTGGTGCTACTTCTGCACACTGGTAGACTGTCAGTCACCAGAGCAGAGACACCTAAGCAGGGTACAGAAACAATGAAGTAAATTTATTTTTTCTATTCCTGAGGTTATCTCTTGTGCAACTGAAACTGCTTCCTTAAAAGCTTTATAAGAATAAAGTTTGTACCTTGTTTGCAGTAACAGCCTTTTGCAAAAAAATAGCAATTAGAAAAAATGGCTGTTAGAAAAAGAAGAATCTTTTGCAAATGCTAAAAACAGAAGCCCACATGCTAGGCATTTTTCAGACTTCATGTTTCTTCCTCCGTTGTGCCCTGCACCAGGCCATTACACTTTGGACCCATTGTGGCTCTTCAGCTGCCTGTACAATGCCAACAGCAGAGGCAGGTTGAAGACATATGATGTTAGTGTGTTGCATGTTCTGTTTTGAAATGTCTTGTGTGGATGAGCTGCTAATATTTGCCATAAGTTTGCTGTGCCTCTTGGTACACTGTTTTCATACAAGCATCAAAGTCTAGGACTCCAAAAAAACAAACCAAGTGAGGAAACCATTCAGAGTTTTGAGGTCATTGGGTGAAATTTCTTAGACAGAAATGCCCTATGTTGTCAGAGAAATGAGCCTAAGATTTATATCCCCAGAAATGAAAACTGAAATTGGTCCATTAGACTGAGCAGAGAGCAATTTGCCTGCACATGTCTTTACTCTAAATGAGAGCATGAACACTTTACTAGGCAGAAGTAATATACTTTGAGACAAGATTGGACCATGAGTTTGGCTTCCTGTGCAGTTCCGGACAGCTCTGGTCTTCTTTCGGGTCTTTGGAAGGCTTCAAGAGGCTGATAATACAGAATTATTAACATGAAGGCCCCTTACATTACTGGATCATAGGCACATTAATGTACCCTCTCTATGAAGAGGGGGCCAGATTTTGATCCCAGTGGCGTAAACCTGGAGTAGTGGATTTTAGTGAATTTCAATTGGATTCCTCTAGAAAAATCCATGTGTAGTAGAAATAAAACATTTTGGAAGTAATATATTTTTATGCTGGTTAGCTGCCCAATCCTTCAGCATAAAAAATTGTTTGGGATTCTCAAGCTGATTTAATATGGCTGGGCAGGAATATATCTAATTAATCACTATTCACACTGTTACAGGAATTTCCTTCTTTCAGTCCGATGTTCCTCAGAAAATGACACTGAACAGCACAGAATCTCTCTGAGGTGACGGTATGGTCACCCACCTGTATCTTGCCTGGAAGCATTTTGCAGACCTTTCGAGGCTTAGTTTCTCAAAACATCATAAAATTATGTTTCGCGTGAACTTCTGCTCGTCTTTATCTCTCAGTGGAGACAGCAGTGCTGAAGCAGTAATCCCCCTGGGACTTCTTACCTAATGCATACTCTAAGTGATCAAGACATGCTGCTCTACCTTCTTATCCACAAAAAGAGAAGTATGTGGCTTACTAAGACTTCAACAATGAAAATCAGAGCACAGGGCTGTATAGAAGTAGATTGATGACAGAAAAGCATGGTAATTAACACATAAACCTGTAAAATTTAATTGTTGCAGGCATTACACAAGGACTGAGCTGTTTTATGCGGATGCAAGCTTGACTGTTTGCTGGGATATGGCAAGGTACACTGAGCACCATGGGCTTGTGCAGAGTGCTTCACACCACAGCCGTGCATTTATTCTGATGATCAGATAACTCTGTAGGCAGTTACTCCCACAGCTCCACGATATTTAACTTGTACTATGTGCTCAAGTGCTATGACACAGCCCTGAGCATCACACCGTAATTATAAGTGTAATGAAAAATCATCTTCTTAGGGAAGTGATCATCTCCTGTGCCTGGCACTTATGAGGTCACACCTCAAATACTGTGTTTGGTTTTGGGCCCCTCACAACAAGAAATACATTGGTTGTGCTGGAGCATGTCCAGAGAAGGGCAATGGAGCTGGTGAAAGTCCTAGAGCACAAGTCTGATGAGGAGCATTTGAGGGAGCTGCAGGTGTTTAGCCTGCAGAAAAGGAGGCTCGTGGGGGGACCTTATCACTCTCTGCAAATACCTGAAAGGAGGTTGTAATAAGGTGGGGGTTGGTCTCTTCTTCCAAGTAACAAGCAATAGGGCAAGAGAAAGTGGCCTAAGTTGTGACAGGTGTTGTTTAGATTGAGTATTTGGAAAAAGTTTCTTCCTGGAAAGGGTTGTAAAGCTTTGGAACAGGCTGCCCAGGGAAGTAGTTGAGTCACCACCTCTGGAGGTATTTAAAAGACGCATAGATGTGGTGATTAGGGACATAGTGGACCTGACAGTGCTGGGTTAATGGTTGAACTTGATGATCTTAGAGGTATTTTCCAATCTAAATGATTCTATGATTCATATTTCTTCTGCTATTTTGACCCAAACTTTGCTGAAAATTTGGCACCATATTCCAGAAGCTAATCAAGCCCTTGTCTACTGTACTTTATTCAGTATTGCCCTTTAGAAAAATGCTGTCAAGAGCAACCTGCCAGGGAGGATGTTGCACAATTATGCTGAAATTGCGTGCAAGGTGAGACTGCAGAACTGTGATTGTGATACCTCTGGTGTTTTGATTTAAGGCTTTAGCTTAAGCCATCAACAGTGTATTCTGTGTGTATGTGTGCGTGCTCACCACAGTTGTGTTTTTATTGCCCACAGATTCATACATACAATTAGACAGAGTAAGCTGTCACTGCCTGTAAGTCTGGGCTCGGGAAACAGATGTGCCTGTATCTTGCAATGTCCTCAAATCTCTAAAAGAGATAAACTGCAAAGATCCAGAAAAGAAATTACTTAAAAACTGGATCTCCATTATTCCTGAAAAAGGCATGAACAAATAGTAGACATTTACTCTGAAATTCTACATGGTATTTTCTAATCTGCAGTATAATTGCACTTTCTTATATCATTACAGAGAATTCTGTCAACTTTATAGGTGGCAAATAAACCTAATAAGTGAACCTCAACCATCTTCTTCTGTGAAACCCTTGAAACACTGAGACCCATGTGACACCACCATTCCTTTGGGTTAGACTCCTTGTCTGTGGAACAGAAATGACAACACTTTGGGCAGCTTACTGGAGGCTATGGAAAACACCTTTCGTGGGTGGTTGGACTTTTAAATTCCTGAAAACACCAAAGGTTTCTGAAACAAAGGTAGTAATGGCTGATACATTTGTCTATACATAGCCATGTGTTTGCTTATATAGGAGAGGTAAACTAAGACCTCTTTTTGGAGCCCTCTTTCTCTGGCAGACTGTTGGGGTACAGTTATGACAGGACCTAGATTTGAGTCATCCATGGTTTGAGGTTTAATTTCACAAAGCACAAATCTTCCACTTGAACTTTCCAAAGGGCATCTTCCAATGTTCCCTCATGCCAGATTTCCCTTTGTGCTGGCAGGGGTGAGAGCAGCAACAGTGCCTAAGGGAACCTCTATAACTGTGTGACTGCCATCATGATGGGTGATCTTGTGCTTCAGTCCTGCATCGAGCAGTGTTGGGGGGGAGGGAGGAAAGGGTGCAGGCTGGAGCAACCATAGATCCATCAGTTCTGATGCTAAATTTTCAATTGTGGCTAAGATAGCGCCCTAGGAAAACACTAAAATCTCAAAGGGCAATGCAGGACAATGTTTAGCTTCTCTAACATGTAAGCAATGTTTGGTACCACCTGCATTCTCACTCTGCATTAATAGTAGTAGTAGTAATAATAACAATAATAATAATAATAATAATGCACTGTAAAACCAGTTGGTGTCTGTCATTATGAATTAGAACTGCAACAAGTGACACCTGGTTTGTGTTTTTCCTGTTCTGGTTTTCCAAGAGCCGTGTATAAGTCTTCCTGAGGCAGTAGCTTGAACCCCTGAGAGGAGAAATTGCCTTTCCTTGTTCTGAGGCAACCTCTCTGACTAATTCAACACCTCACCTAACATAGCCTTTGGCATATCTTCTCAATGGTGAAGAGTTGGTAAAAGGTAGCAAGGAGTGGAGGAACCTCTGAAAAAGTTAAGTGCTTCGGTCCCAACACTGTGAGTCACTTCATGTGGTCGTAGGGATTTATCCCTCTAGAAGGGCCATAGCCTTACAGTGGAGAGGCTGTGTCACTCTGAATTACACCACAGATGACTCTGCTATCATTACTCCCTATAATCGGTGTCACAGCATGGCCATGTTGCTAATTTGTCCTATTTCTTTTATTATGTTAGACCCCTTTCTGTCTGCAGGCAAGTCAGGCAGTGAGCTTTCCAGTGATGACAGCAGGCGACAGTATTACAGAGCTGTCAGTTTGGGAACACATGGGAAGACTGAAGGAAAAAGGAGGCCAGTCCCAATATCTGCCACAGCTTCACCTATGCTGAGCTGAATCTAACAAAGCCTTGGATGTCCAAGTGGGTCACAGGGACTCTGAAGAATGCAGGCATGAAGAAATCTGGGACAGATTAAAAGCTTAAGTCTGTGTATGGTCACCTGGCAGTATTAGGGTCCGTCTAACTCCAGAAACTGAGGCCAAATGCATGGGAATGAAGTGCTAGTGGTATTAAATTTGGGGTTGCAAACTCCAGACAGCATTGACAGGAGCAGCCATGGAAACAACTAGCAGGGTCCTGCTGCAGAGGATGTCCAAGTCAGGACAGCCTAGCACTCTTGCTAGCAAGAGGTGATGGAGCCAGAGTATTTCACCACCAGAGTTGTTGACCTAGCACAGTTCAGTCCCTAGAGGCAAGTCCACTTCCATCAGTGTTCCAGGAGTGCTCACTCACTGGCCATCTGTCAGGAGCTGTGCAGGACTAGGAGCTGGATACACATGGAATGATTTGAACAATCTGGAATGCTGCCTTGGGTTCTTGAGCAGAGAAAACACTGCTGCTAAAGTCAGTGTTGGGTCCATATATAACAACACTGGAAGAAATCCAAGCAGTTTTTCTGGTCAATGATTTCTTCAGAGGTGGGAGAAAAGTTTGAGTTAGTCTTAGCAGTTTTGTTTTCTAACTATAACCTTGATTTGCTGTGTCTGAAGACACTTATAAAATGGAGATGATCCACAGCAGGCCATGTCAAACTGAATGTAAAAGTAAGCAGTTGCAGCTCTCCCGTGGGAATGGAGTTGGCCTGTGGGACTTGAATGAAGAAGGAATAGGTGGTGATAAGAAAACTTCATCTAAGGAAAACAAAAGGATAATGAGCCTTGTCTGACTGCCAAGCAACCTGCCAAGGACACTTAGAGATGATGACAAGAAAAGGTGAGGAAGTAACGACCCCGAGAGGAGACTGACGACCACCCTTAGGCTCCACACGCATGTGTAGAGTCACCAAACATACATGTAGCATGTACCGGTCAAGTCAGGATGACTCTGCAAAATTATGATATATAAGGCCACACACACCTTCTGAAGGGGGCCCACCAGAACTTGAGGACCACGTTGCCTCCGCAGGGACACCCGCTAAGGTGCTGTGCCTGCTGCCCACCCCCAGCATGGGATTCTGCACTGAACCACTTGTCTCATCATTCTTGGGGTCGGTACGTACTCATAACTGCTAGGGACATAACTTTTCCCTTATTAATGTAGTAGACTTTATATCTTTTTTTTATAAGGCCATGCATATACATAGGTGGAATAAATCACTTGGAATTTACTACCTGAGTGTGTGTGTCTGTCCCATTATCTCAAAACCCTCGATCCCTGAAATGTTTGCTCTGACTTCACATGAACAACAAAATCTGTTAAGTGTCACTCCTTATAACCTACTTACTTGGGGGAGAATCAGACAAACAGTGCCATACAACCTTTAAGGAGAAAAAAGAGACGGCTGGTAAATGAAACTGCTTTGACTGCCTTGTTTTTAATCAATTCATTTGATTTTGGTATCCCCCTTCTTGAAACCAGCCTGGTTTTTAATCAATTCATATGATTTTGGTATCCCCCTTCTTGAAACCTGCACACATGCTTTGAAATAATGATGGTGGTACTGGCTGTTAAAACACCTGCTAGCAACTTTATTAACAATGCAAATTTTCCAGTCCAGTCAAGTTCAGATTTTGGCAGTTGCTTTTCAATCACACCAGCAGGATAGGAGTATGGGATCCTGATAATTAAAATCTCTGGAAGGCATTCCTTACCCTCCATGACTTAAGAAGAGGCTGTAAACACTGCATCCAAAACTGGCTCAGAAAGTGTGAGGTCTGAAACCATTGTGTGGCACTGAGGACTAAATTTTACTCTGACACTGGAAAAATGACTCAACTCTTGATTTATATGGGTGAGGTTACATTCTGCCTCAGACCTTTGTAGTTAATAAATTGGGAAAGATGTTGGAAGAATTACTTATGAGGGGAATGGAATCACCTCACCTTAATCCTAAATTTGGGCTGAGACTAAAAGGTGCAGTGATCATTTCCTTATACTGCAGAGTAATCTAAGCAGATGAAATGTCCTCATTTCTGTACTATACAAATACAGGCAGCAACCAAGAACACTACTTATTGTCTAAACTTTACCAATCCCTTGGAAAAAAAAAAGTATGGTGAATCAATAAAGACAAAGCAAAATTCTTTGGGAAAGA
This sequence comes from Acanthisitta chloris, assembly GCF_000695815.1. Lineage (NCBI taxonomy): Eukaryota > Metazoa > Chordata > Aves > Passeriformes > Acanthisittidae > Acanthisitta > Acanthisitta chloris. The sequence goes on from NW_008674744.1 coordinate 45,153, forward strand.
AGAAAGAACGGGAGTTAATGACACCATTTTCCAGCCCCTAGATGTACTCAGGCTGAGGTTCCTGGAACACTTGGGTTATGGCATTTCAGCAATCAAATAATATCCTCACAATGACATGGCATGACAGGCCTCATATCACACACAAGCTATGTGTGTTCTCTGCATAAACATGCTTATCATGAGTCTCACAATAGATGCTGGCACAGGAGTGCCAGGTTCTCTGTCCTTAACAGTAAAGCAATACTAATCCCACAAAAGACCTTGCACGAACACTACAAGTCAGTCAAAACTGGTTTTGCATGGAGTAGCTGCTCCTTGTTTTGTTTGACTTGTTTGGGTTTTGATTTTAATTTTAATTCATATTCCTGTTCCAACATGACTTGCAGAAGTTGCCTAGAAACCATCTCGCGTCAGCTCACTCTTCCAGGACACACAGCTCCCCATATGCAGGCAAAGAGATAAGCTTAGCTTCCTTAATTTTTAGAGAAATGCAATTAACTCCCCTCCTTCCCCCTCCCATGGATGTGATATCTGAGAACTCAGGGTAAAAAAATCAACAATCACCGCAGCAGAAAATTCTGGTAAATGTATTGCATGGGGGGTTGTGGATGGAGAAGGTTGTCTTGAGGAGATGGCAGAGTCAGAGCCCCATCAGCCCCCACTAGAAGGTCCAACAGGCTTCTAGTGGACCCTTCACTGCTTCTGGTGACACAAACCAGCCATGGATTTTGACTGAACTTTACACTTTTGCCTCCCTAATTGTGGAAAATACCAGTTATTTCCATTGTTTTGTATCCTGCCCAAAATCTCTTCTTGGCTCTTCTCTCTTACACCCCATAGTAGTTGTAACCTACTGCTCTCTGAAGCCAGTAGGAGGGGTACATGTTAGGGAGTCAGAAAATTGATGGGGTTTCTTGTGTTCTTCCAGGATAAAATCACTTTGCATGTGATAAATCCAGAGACATTTGTAGCACTAAGCATGTGTCTGATGGTGGAAAGATCCTGTACTAGTAGAGCTTGGAAAATAAAGGGTTTGTCTGGGCACCAGCTGGCCTAGAAGAATTTGGGTTTTTAATAAAAACCCAAAAGTTTTATTAGGCTCTCTGGGAAAATACAAAACCAGAAAAATGATTTTGGGTTGACGTGTAACAGTTTATTTGGAAAATATTTATGTTGGGGTGCCTAGCCTTTTCTCTTGTAACTTGGGATGCTTCTCAAATGTAAAATGCCATCTCAAAAAGAAGTGTTGAAAGGAATTAAATACTTCTTAAGTTGAAAATGAATGTTTCAACACTGAAGAAAAGAAAAAAAACTCCCTTTGTGGGACTTGAAACAATTAAATTTGGATTGAATTTCCCAATGCTTCTGGTCTTCCCAAACTGTCATTTAGTGGCAAAGTTTTCTATGCCTTGGCCATTTTTCATGTGTATGCAGATAATAAGTAAATGTTTTAAGGACAAGTGTGAACACCTGTGTAGTAGGAGGACCTGTATTGCAACTTCCAGACGTTAATACACTATCAATTTTAACCTGTCTGCCCTCACTTCTTCCTCTCTCTCTTAATGCCTCTCTTCTACTGCTGTTTCTTTTTTGATGGAATGCTTTAACCTGTTCCCCATGCAATGAGCTTTCCCACCAGCCGTTCCTGGGGCTTGTAGGATGTGTGGCTCACAATCCCATATCATTCAGTTTCAGAGGCCACACAGGGATGTGGCTTGTATAAAGGAGGAGAGTAAAGAAAAAGTGTAGTCTGCACTGCACTGCACTGCACTGCTGGTGTGGTGGAGGTGGGCAGGGATGGAGGGTTGAGCTCCTTGGGATCAGAGCTTGCCATGCCTGGGAGGGAAGCAGGGGAGAGCCCCTCACTCACTGATAGCATGGTGGAGGCAGGAGCCTCCAAGTTGACACTTGGACTGCATGGTCCAAACTAGTAACATTCTGGTGTAAATGGCTATTGATCAACTGACAGGCCTTCAGGTTTTAAGCCAGCTTCTCTGTTTGTCAAACAGGAGGCTGGATCTATTAGAACCAGGATGTTATGCAAAGCTTTGATTATGAGATGCTGGTTGAGATGCATGGCTGAGGATTTCTGAAAGTCTTGGATGCTTGAGTGGTTTGGGTATGGTATGGATTGTTTATCTGTTTATCCTGTTTTCCTAAGCATTTTATCAGGTGCTAGGGTCAGGAGGAAGGGACACTAAGACAGCTTTAATCGTTAGATCTTAGTGTTCATCCATGACTCTCAGAAACCACGGGTAGATTTCGATCACTGCAAAGTAACAATATTCATTTTCTTGTCCATCTGTGCCCAAAATGCAAAGGCCTGGCTCTCACCAATTCCAGAGTTCTTGGGCAGCCCTTCATGAGGATCGTAAAGAAGGTCTTTGTCAAGGAGTGCTCGAGGGAACATGTTGTATTGTAGTCTCTGGGTAAGTCTGAAGAAATGTAAGGGATCACTTGTTTATACCTTCCTCTCCTTTGAGAGTGATAATGAGCTAAATGAGAACATGGCTGAGTCCTCCGAGTCTTTATTTGTGTCTACTGATTGTTCCCACCTTTCTCAGGGTAACACATGAGCTCTGAGAGACACACAGGATTTACTGGCATGGTTGGGGTCAAGCAGCAAGACACTGCTGATTGGAAAAGGGATGCTAAATCTGCTTACAGATTTAAACGCACTCATTGCTCTTGGCAACACAAGCCATTCTGTGAGTCTTGAACACTGACCTAAGGAAATCTTTCTAATAAAGCAGCTCATTTCCTGGAAATTAGAGCACATCACAGGCTTTTATCTGAAATCATGCAGAATATCATTGTTCTGATGATCTAACAGACTGAAGACAAGTTCTAATTGCAGTGGCAATAGTACTGCTGTCACTGAATAAATGCTCAGTTCCTACGACCTCAAGGAATTCAGCATCCTTTAAGGTGGAGTGTTTATTTCAGCAATTCAAAGATGAAAAACATACTAGGGAACATTTGAAAGAAATCTTTGTATGTTGCTGCAAAAGGATACAGATTAAATCTGCCAAAAAATACAGAACTTGCTCTGCAAAGGAAATTTAAAAAATTGATCTGGAGCAATAAAAGCTCAAGTACCATCTCATATGGTAGTGTGGCGTCAGCATAAGTATATGGTAGCTTCTGTTACAGCCAGCAGAGGTGGGATCATGCTGGTCTAGGTGTTAGGCAACATTTGAAAGGGATGTAATGTGTTTTTCAGCACACTGATATTTAGGAATATCCTAACCCTCAAGTTAATGCAATGAGTTGCAAATTTTCTCTATTTTTCCTGTATGGCCAGTTATTTCTGGGATGCTTGCCTCAGACAGTGAATTTGACAGCAAAGTAGAGAAATGTGAAGGAGGGTCTGCCTGGCTTAAAAATGTTTTGAGTTACCTGAAAGTGCCTGTTGTCTTGGTGGCAATCCCAAGAACACCTTGGTAACTTGAGCAAGATGCAAGCTAGGTGTTCTGTTTAGTTTTCCTGAATAACTCTCTAGTTAGTGCAGAGCTAGAAGGTGACCTGCCTCTGGAGAGAGCTGTCCTAAGGTAAGTCTGAAGGGATGAATTCCCTCTTGAAAGTGTCATGTTCTCCCTCTATTTCTCCTAGAGAAAACTTTGACATCTAATTTAGACTGGGTGCAAGTGGAGCTAATAATCCACAAGGGACTGAGTGCCCTTGGGTGTCACAGTGCTCTGACCATAGGTCATGGCACATTACCATCCAGTGTTGCCAAGATGGCAGTGTTGGTTGTAGCTGGGGCAGAAACTATTAGGCAGCTGTGGAAATGACTGATCAAATGAGTGGACCCTGCCAGTAGTCTGTAATCTTATATAGACTTATGCAAACTTAAATCAATCAGTACCAGCTTGGCTTAGTTGCAAGCTAATGTCTTCAAATACAGTCTGGGAACACAAGAGTTTCCTTTTTAACTGTACAGGAATGTTGAACAGAGGACTGGCAAAAGGTTAAGTATCATAGAGACCCAGTCTTTATTTTTAACACAAAGAAAACATTGTTGTAAATCTCCTGAAAATTCACTTCACACACAAAGTGCTGCAAGTTTTCAGAAGTGTGAATGCATTAATCATAGCTAAGGAGGTTCAGTTCCAATTTGCTGCAGAAGGAGGGAGGTGGTATTTGAAGATGAAGTTGTGGCTGGTGCTTCCCCAGTACAAACAGCTGTGCCTTTTCAGTTTCCTTCCAGGTATGCCCCCCTATCTGTCATTGGTTATACAGGGTATATTAATGTCTCCTGTTAATCAAGTTTACAAGGCAGAGTTGAACCCTGGTTGAACAAGTTTTCCTTGAGAAGAACCAATATACAGAAGAGCCACAAAACTAAGATAGGAGGACAACTGCAGTCATTGAAATTTGGCACTCTGCTTTTTTTAGAAGGAAAATGCATTATATTACAGAAATGTAGTAAAACAAGTGCCATTTTGGTTTTACAGTGCTGTGGTATATTTTTATATCCAAACCAGGCTTCTGGTACTGAGTCTTTGGATGTCAGGGCTGGTGGGTCATGCTGTGACAGTTTCTAAATAGTCAGCTAATTAATTTCTTTGGTATAAATCCGTATGTGCCTTTTGCTGTGTCTTGCAGCTTCCCTTACAGTGGCAGTTAAAAGTTGTAGTTGCATTATTCTCGTTTTGTTTGCATGGAGCACTCTGGTTACTATCAAAGGTGTAAAGTTCAGAGAGATCACAGTGCAAAACTCAAGTGCTAAAAATAAATAGCAGGTCAAATGCTCAAGACACAGTTGAGCACAATTTCCACTGAAGTCAAATGCAGCTCAGCCTCAGTTCTTGCACGTGTCTATCTGCAGAAACGCCTGTATCCGGCTTAGTGGCCGTAAATTGTGCAGTCAAATTTGAATTTAATAAACATTCAGGAATATGCTTCACAAAGCTCCGACTAAACACATCCTCCCACACCATGCTGTTTTGGCAGCTGTCTCCTATGTCTCCCAACCCCACAAAAGCATCGAAGGTGTCTGTCTGCTTGGACTCAGCAATGTAGCCAGAAATCCCTAGCTGTCATTCCTGTCCTGAAAGCTGTCAAGGGGCTGCTGGAGGAAAAATTATCCCTAGCTTCAGCCTTGCTTTCTGTCTAGACATATTCTCCTTACCTGGCATGCTGTGGAAGTGAGGAGGTACACTGGGGTGTTCACAGATGCTGCATCTGGGAATCACGATAAATAGAAAATGTCTTGAGAGCTGAAACTGAGCTTACAGTCCCTAAGTACACCAGAGCAGCACAGCACCTGCAGCCTTGGAAACTGGGCTGGAAGATAAGTGAATTTTTTCATACATTGTCTAGGGTTGTTAGCAGCTTCCTCATTAGTGAAGATAGTTTAGGCAGTGAAATAAAATGCAGGCATCCAGGCTCTAACAAGCTGTGGGACAGATCCATGAATGGGATAAACTGGGGTGGATGGATTGTAGCTGCAGCATCTGGGAGCAGAGGAGGAGATAGCAAATGTACAGCTGTGGACTGAAGCCTGCATTGAGTGAGGTCTGCACTTAGATGAAACATACTCCTTAGCAATCTCAGGGCTGCTGTTGTGGACTCTAAATGGGTTCCTGTGATGAGCCCGATCTTTGATGATATTGGATTAACATCACTGCTCATTCCAGCCTATTATGTGTCCTGCAGTACCTGTCATGTCTCTCTGCCATCTACAGCAAATAATGACTCCAGCAATTATGAAGGCTTTGTGCGCCTGCAGATCAGAAATACTATCTCGCAAAGGACAGACTTTCTCTATCCCAGCACTGCAAATTCTTCCTTCACATAGATTTGGCCCTTTCCATCTCCCTTTTCCTCTGCACTAGCTACTTTGTGAAACAGCAGAAGCTTTACAGAAGAGAAAGAAAATGAGAGACAGTTTCATCACCTATCTTTACCATTTTTCTACCTAACCCTCCTCTTTCTCTCTGGAGACAGAAGAGTTTGGTATCAAACATGCAAGTTCTGCTTCATGCAGGGTCTGATCAAAAGCACACTAAAATCAATGGAAAAATTCCAACCGACTTCGCCGTTGTCTAGATTATTTCCAGCCCCCATCTGGCTATGACCCTTTGACTGTATGGGCATGCAGGGTAGGTGTGGGAGCTCAGAGGGAAGGATATACAGCAAAGCAGCTCAAAAAAGGTAGTCTTGTCTCCCTGTGAGATGCATGAGGGTCTTGAGATTTCTGCTTGGTCCAAATCTGCAATTCATCTGCTTTACCATGCTCACACTCACATTGTAACACACCACCAGCTAGGCATAGGGCTGAGAATGAGGCAGTTAAGAGTAAGTTTTTCTTGCTGTCCCTATTTTCTCTCACTTTTGGTTTGCTCCTTGGTCCTCCCCAACCCTCCTTGCCTCAAACCTGCACATTCCAGAGCAGTGGTGATCCACTGCCCTATCTCCAGTGCATCCTCCATCTCTACTGACACCTGAAATGGCTGATGGTTTACTGCTTCCTAATGCGATTGTGAAATCCAAATCAGAGCTTGCTTTGCCATCCTGTCCAGGTGCATGCCCCATTGTCCCTGAAGTACTGCCACTGCATTGACTGCATCTTCACAAAATGATCTTGAAACCACAGATGGAGGCAGAACAACAGGGGTACATGGGGAGTTTCTGCTCAGAAAGCAAGCGTTGGAGGTAATGCTTTATGTTTGACACACATGGCTTCAGCATGGGAGCTTTGGTTTGGCAAAAATATGGAAATAATAATAACACTTTTGATCTTCAAAGGGCTCTTCATTCATTAAATAATGAATGTAATGTTAGGCTTTACGAATTGGTCATACTCTGAAAATACATTTGGTAGCAAAGACCAAGGGTCAAGCTTTCTGCTACTGTAATGCCTTTGAAACGTCAGTGCCAATTTCATGGTGTGAAAATTAAGGACCAAAGTCTGTTCTAAGGGTACAACATCTTGTTTAGTCAATGGAAATTGCATGCCTGTTAATGAGAGAAGAATCAGGTCCTAATTAATTTCAGGCTTACCACATATATTCTTCCATTTTAATACACATGATTACTGGTAACATCTGCCCTCACATGTGAACAGACAAGCTTTGAAATATACGAATTGGATATTAGTTCTAATATGAGACTTACTGTACCAACATTTCTCATGGTTTCTGTGGGATCCTTTGCCAGGAGAGGGAAAATGAGCCAAAGTGCCTAGCCAGTGTCTGCTGTACAACATACAAGTGTGTGTGTACATGTGCACACACCCTAACACACACAGGCCCAGATGTAGCTTTGCAGATGCTCAAGAATGAACCTGGGATGTTGAGTCTTTGGTTTGTCCATGCAACCAGAGGTCTAACAACAGCAAGATGCACCAACTTTACTGTTGAGGAGGCCATGGCTTCACTCATTCCAGCCAGGATTTTAAGGGGGAGGGTCCCAGCCTGAGCACAGCGTGGGAAGGGTGGGGGCTTTCTCCAGGTGCAAGACCAGAGTCACATCCTTGTAAGGTAAATACAAAGCAATCTAATTTTGAAGTTATAAAATTATTCAGGATTTAATAGTTCAGCACTGAAATGCACAATGTTCCTGCCTGGTATCAGTGGCAGAGCAAGGTAAAGGCCTGCTCATGGCAAGCAAGTCCTAGATCTGTTGCATTAAAAAGCTGCAGGCAGTGATTCCCAATTCCCTTGGGTGAGAGACAGATCAGCACTGTGTTTGTGTTTTCAAGATTAAGTATCTCAAATCATAAATGTCAATAGAATGATGAAGTACATTGGAAGCTTCCAAGTTATTTAAAATTAAATAACAACCCTGTAATGCAGCCAAGTGGAGTATTGCTCAGATCCATTCGACCCTTGCAGGAGGCAAAGGAGGCTTTCAATTTCTTTGTTCAATCAGTTCATTAAACTCCAATTCCTCTTAAAAGCTTGGCAGTCCTCATCCTCTCCCACTTCTGATACAAGTCCCCTTTGTTTGCGTTCAGATTTCTCATGCTTTCTATGCTTACCCACCTTCCTATATACCCAAGCCTCACTGAGCCTCAAGGCAGTGCTCTAGTAAGGACAGTTAAGGGCTTTTTTGCTAGAAATTTGCCTGTCCTGTGTAGCCACTGAGTTAGGCTGGGATGTGTCTGTGTGCAAGCAAGAGAAATCCTGCTTCAGCTTTTTATGGGGTTTGTGATGGGAAATGTGCTTCATGCTGTTAGTCAGTGATGTCTTTGGGGCATATGAAAGTGTCTTGGCCAGTCCTTGTCCTCAGCAAGGTGCCCCACTTGATGTGGAAATAACCTGAAGAGAGAGTCAGGGCAGACGTGTCAGTGGAGTTACATGATAAAGATGAAACTTCTGACCTCAGGAACATCATTATTGCACACGAGGAAAAGCAGGATTCAGCTGAGAAATGGCCCATAAAATCCCAGCACTGCTACTTGGTGAATACCCCTGCCACCCTGGTCAGGCACCTGTAATGTGGCTTTAGCCTGTGAGAAACACCACTGCAAGGGTCCATGGGCTCTCCAACTTCAGGATGTACCTCTACCCCATGGCAGTGCACCTTTTTTTCCTGTATTTTTTCCTCTGAGGACAGACAGGTATGGTATTAGTGTACTCTATGGTAACAGGGAAATAAAACCAACCAGCTGCAGCTCTACCTGAGTGTGCACTTTTATGCATGGAACTCATTAGCTTTGCTCTTCCATTCTCCTACAGGTACTCAGGGACAGGCAACAGCAAAAGATGCTTTAAGACAGAGCCACAAAAAAATAAACCATAGGTCCTGTAGAATGCCATTTTTCTCTTCTAAAAGAGAAACTCTTCTAACAGAAGTTCTCTTTGCAGCTGAAGCTGCCGTATACTTTGACTTGGGCTTATAGCAGCCTGTACAGGTAGAGGGCTTTATGGCCTCTAATGTGTTCTCATTTCTGCTGGGCATCCCACCAGAATGACTGTGGTGCCTGGGCTTATTTTCTTTAATAATCTCTTTCTAGGCTCTTGCTGAGATTTCCTGTCTTGGGGGATCTTGCTTAGGCTGGATGGATTACTCAAAATGTTCTTGGTCCAGCTCCAATTCCGGCTTTAATTTATCTCTAGCTGTTAGGGTTTCTGACTGGAAAAAGCTACCCTATAGATTAGTGAATTCTTAGTGAATGAGGCATGGGAGCTGACATGCAGCAAATGAGTTGAGGTTCACCATTAATACTGTTACAGAAATAAGCTGCTCACAGCATCTGCCTGAAGGGCTCTTGCCACCAGCCTAGGGTGGTCCTCCTAGGAACAAAGTGACTGGTTTTGTCCATTCCCTGAAGCAAGCAAGAGGATGTAAGCTGTGCAGCTCTTTTCCCATGGGCTTCCACACCACCATACCCAATGGGGGAGAAAGGGTCAGTGTCGCACCTTGCTTCGACACTGTTAGTGAAGAAAAATCAGATGTGGGGAGAGGAAATTTTCAAATCCTCAGCATGCAACATGAGAGAAAATCTCGCATGTGCAGTACAGAGGAGTTTTCTGGACTGAGGCTGGGTATGCATATCCTTTGCTGTGCCAATCCTTGTTGATTCACCACTGGGTGCAATTCCTAGACAAAGCCCCTGACGAAGGGCCTGCAGCAGTTGACATGGGAGGATACATGCTATTCTCCTATAGAAATTGCAACACAACTTGTGGGGCTTACCGCTCTCTGTTAAGACAGGCATTACTAATGTCTTTGGGCAGTAGTTTTGCAATGGCCAGTGAACTCACATACCTTAGAAAGGCTGGACATGAAGCTGACTGTGATTCTGTGATTCTGTTTTCTTGACAAACTACTTCCAAGATCAGTGCTTGAGGCATAGGCTTTGTCCAGTTCATGTCTTGACGTGGTACCTGGCTTTCAGTAGTTCAGAGCAAGTTCCAGATCTCTCAAAGTATGTCTGTGAAAGTCCCAAATGTTTATCAAAACTAAAGCTCTATGACTTGAACACATAGTGAGATTAATCTGAGGTTTCTACCAAACTTTTCACCTCTCCTCATCTGCCCTCACACCTGTGATAAATAAGTTTAAACATTTGCCAGTGCCAGACGAAAGTTAAATGTGATATCAAGGGCTCAACCTAATCCTGATACTCTTGAAACTCTATTCCACCATGCCACAGAAGAACATATTTTCTTCCTTTATGATGTGTGGCCCATAACATACATTTCACTTGCCTACATTTTCCCAGCAGCAGCCCACAGTGTAAGTAAATCTATCGGGGTCACTGCAGTATTTCTAAGAGGTGATCCTTTAGTTCTCTTAGCATGTCTAGAAAAAGACCAGGTGATTCCCCTGCAGGGAGATTGTGTACAAGCCATACTAACTACTGAAAGAAGTGGTCCCAGGATTGTTCCAACTGGCTGATCTAGTGACATGAAAGTGTTGTTGTTTACACGCTCTGGAGAGCTTCAGAATGCAAGTAAGAAAGATGGTTATTCTTCTTGTGCCCACTTAAACAATATATTTGATCCTGTCACCTGCCCTGTGTGAACTGCTTTCTTTAGAAGTCAGTATTAATGATGCAGATCAAATCTAGATGCTGTCACTTATTCCACTTGCTCCCACAGCCTTTGTTAAAAAAAGTCTTTTTGACCTTAAATAGTGAAGGCAATATTACTTTAAAAAACTGTTAGGAGAGGTTCTAAGGACTAGAAAAGTCCTTCTTTGGAAGTGTGTATTAGCAAATGTTACTTGATCACAGAGACACCTGTATCCTTGGTAGGAGACGCAGAAAACAGACCTGTCATCAGCTTACATTCTTCATACTTTGGCATCACTTGGTCTCACAGTGAACCTTGCTTCATGGTCTTTAAAGACCCTTAATAAAGCTCTGCTTGAGTATACAATGGGTTTATATTTAGCAGATAGCACTCAAGGTCCATTACCACCTTCCTCCTCTTCTTCCCACAGTCTAGTCCCATATCATTACTACCCAAATTAATAGTGTCTTCATCAGACTTTTCCAGAACTGGCACAGAAATTTGAATTAAGCTATCTGACTCCTCAGGTGCATAGGCTGCTTACCACATTTGTCTAGCCAGGTGTCAAGTATCTCTCTAGTGCGAGACCAAGCGTTTGCTTAGTTCTGTGTCCTGCTTCCAGCAATGGCCAGATGTGGGTGCCCAGGGAAAATGTAAAACATGCATTTCCTGAATGCACTTCTGGCCTTCAACTATATTCAGGAATTTCCTGAATCAACTGCAGTTTCTATGTATTAGTAACACCCAAGGTATTTCTGTCCCATTAACTTGCCTGCTTTCGTTTTGAATCCCTCTTCCACTTGTTGACCTTCCTGACCTATTTCAGCTGTTAGTCCAAATTTCTTATTCTCTCCTCTTCATCCCCAGCTGTTGTCATAACCTTTTTTCCCACATCCTTGTCATCAGTTTTTACCACTATGTAACTTTACAATACCTGTGCAACTTTCAATTGTGAAGTGATTAAAGGCCTGGAAGTTTTAAAAAATCGTCTTAATAGTAGTATGTTCTTAGATTTAATTATTAAGCTGGAGAGTTTACAGGTTTGAGTTTGGAAGTAATCAAACAAAGTGGATAAAGAAGTGAATGGGATAACTACCTTTAGTGCAGGGAAAGGCTGGGACAGTGAACTGTACTTGGGAGTGGTAACCTTTTCACCTCTATCAGAAGCAACTGGAACAGTTTGCCCTCAGTCTGTCTGACTTGGTAAGTGTTCAAACACTCCATGAAGAGTGAAGCTGCTTGAATTTACAAATCACTTCGGCCACCCTGAAATGGCTTTTTTTAATTTAATTTTTTTTTATTTCCAGCAAATATATGATTCACCTGCTAAAAATATCATAAGCAACTATCACAACACCAGTTGCTCCTGAGTGTCTTAGAGTTTACAGAAGACATGTTAGTCTTACAGTGGAGAAGGTGGTGGATAAGTACATTTGCCCAGGCAGGGTGTGCTTCCCACCAGGACATTGCTGATCAAGGCTGGGCTGCCTCCTTCTGCCTGACCCAGAAGAAATTAACTCTTCCTTCTCATGCAGTAACTTGGAGTCCACCACTCTGTACAGAACTAATAATAGCAAGTGGACACAGCTTGCAAACAATTGGGAGGCTGAAATGTGTTTGCCTGGAGTGTTTGCCAAATAGCTATGAATACAGAAGAGGTTTGTTTAAAAAAGAGCCTTGCTTGCAAACTGTGAATGTTGAAGGATGAAATCTCTAAAATTATTTGTGACAAATAACATGGTCGGTTCTATGACCCTCTGTCTAACTCTTGCACAGATGGGAGTCACTCCTTTCCAGAGTAAACAGAGCAGCCCATTGTGCTCTCCGGTTACCAAGCTGGAAGAATTCAGTATGTTTTCTGTGAGTATTTGCTCTGACTTAAAACTATGCTTGTCTAATCTGCATTGACACCTCTCTTGCGTTCATGAGCTGTGAACACTCGAGATCTATTCCTCTGGATACATAAGCAAAAGCAAAATTAAACCTCATTATTTGCAAATGGAATTACAGGTTTTAATGTGGTATCCTGTTTTCAGGAAGCCCTGCCAGGTCTCTGGAACAAAGGCTATGAAGTGAGCCAGACATGGGTGTGCCAGTCTTCTGTAAATAAAAACATGCATGTACACTAGTACGTCTAACAAGTACTCAGACAGAATTAACTGTAAGATCTGTATCTTGCCAACAAATCTGTTGAGCAGATTAAGTTTGGCTCTTTTTTTTTTTTCAAAGTAGCAATGCCTCAGGCAAAGGTCTGTGTGGCCCAGAGAGGAAAAGCTGAAAATGGTCTATCCAAAACTTATCGTCACAGCTTATCTGCCTCCTGTCCCTAGGCATTGAAAGACACCAAAAGGCCTTTTGCAAAACCTTCTCCTGATTATTAAATTTGTGGTCATCTAGGCAGGAAACTAACACTGCCACGGGACTTGGGTGGTCTGCTGCTACCAGAGAGGACATTTACAAAGAAACTGTTGGCAGTCCTTCCCTAAAAGGAGGAAAAATATTTGTAGCTTCAAATAAATCTGGGAGGCTGCAATCTGCCAGAGGCTGATGTATAGTCTTGTCAGGTAACACGTTTCTGGCCAATGTTACGCTCTTTTTAAGCATGCAGAGCAGGAGGCAAAGCTCATTTCTTCATTGCATGCTAACTCAGTGCACGGATTGAGAGGACATACCTACTGGTTGGTGGAGAAAAACTGACTGAAACTACACATTTGGAAAGATTTAGGAAGATGGCAGAAGTACTTTCTGCTGCTTTCTTGTGTCCAGTGTAACTGCTGCCTCTTCCCAAGCTTCCCAGAAACCACGCCAGAGAAAAACATTGATATAGTTGCCTGGGTACCCAACCCCTGTGATTCAGCTGATGGGTGTAGTGCTGCTCTTCCTGGGAGATGCCTTATCTCCTTGCTCTGGAGTTTGTTCTCTGGTTTGCACACCCTATGTGGCTTGCCTTTTCCCAGAGTGCTCTGAACACTAAAATCTACCTTGTGTGTGTCTGTGTATGTGTGTGCATCAACATACTGACACATACAAATTATAAAAAGGGGTCCTGCAGTTAGCAATTCCATTGACTGGGAGTTAGGAAATGCTGTAAGTGGCTGTTCATGTGTGAATTCTGCTCCCATTTGCCTCCATCTTGGGCTAAACATCAGGCAGGGATCCTGTGGAAAAATACAGCACTTCATTACATGTGTATGTGGAAGAAAAAGTGTTCTAGAGAAGCTGATGTTTCCCAAGTCCCAAGTGTTTGACTTCACAACCTTCTTGACATTCCTGCAGGGGAAGTTTTTTGCATGCAGCTTCTCAATGACAAACAACAGCCCTCAAGCCGGGCCTGAGAATGGCTGGTGTGACAAAGCCCTTGTTCCTCTGCTTCTCTCCTTTGCTTTTGTTTTCCTCCCCCTTTCTTTCCTCTTCCCTCCACCCCCAGCATTCCCAGTGCAGTATGTGGCAAGCAGCGTGTGACCCCAGCATCTCTAAAAGGGGGCACTGGTTTACTATGTGGTGTTTTGGCTTCTGAGGCAAACTCAGGTGAGGAGCAGGAAGAGTAGTAAGGGAGGGAATGAGAGAGAGCAAAACAGTTATTCATTTTTAATGCTTTATCTACAGTAACAAAATTAGGATAGCAGTTCACAGGTCTAGGGAAAGGCATGGCTTTAGCCTGAGGGCTCTACCTGCTGCACTTGAGATCTCCTGCAAATAATAGTCATCTCTAGGCATTTCAAGAAACCTTCAGCATTTGTTTATCATGCAAAATGTTAGGCAGCCTAAACACAAGAGTAACAGCCTGAATGATCATGCCTCAAACTGCTTTTTTTGCCTGTTTCTGAACCAATGTGCTCCAAAAGTGCTCTCCTCCCCCCACTTTACTTTGATTGGTTTATCAGTATCTAGGCATCCTATGTACTGCTTGCATACCATGACAGATATTTAATTTGGTGGTCCCAGTGAAATGTGTCCCTGTTTCCTGTTCCATGGCGTGGTGAGATAACATAGCTATCAGGACAGGAAGTTTTCTTGGAAGTCTGTACTGGCTTGGCAAGACCGAGCATCAGGGTAGTAGTGGAAACCTGCTTTCAAAGTTGGTGCTTACTAATAAGGGCCTTGAGTGCCACTGCCTGTCTCCAGCTGGGGTAAGGTGAGCAGGAAATGTCAGCACTTACGATGATCTGAGAATCATGTCAGGAAGACAGGAAGATGCATAAAATAAGGTGGTGGGCCTGGTGCAGGAGGGGAGAGAAGCTGCTCTGGAGAAGCTTATGTGCCAGACAAACTCCTTTGCATTCAATGGTAAACACTATCAGGAAAAGGTGTTTGCAGAGCCTATATTGGAGCCTGGGGACACATAGAAGTGAAGTAAATAAAGCACATGGCTGGCTGTTGTGCCAGGCCAGACCAGCATCTGGACCTCCACCTTTCCTCACTTTCTTTCATCTCACAGTTTCCACTGTTCTTGTCCATGAATTGTGTCATTTTCCACTGGGTGGTCCACAGCAGGCTCCTTTAGCACCTAGTTGCATCCTCCTGAGTGTAGCTCTTTTTTAAAGGCTGTACCCAGGAAAGCCTGTGAAAATACCTTATCACAAGGAGGCAGATAGACGTATCTGTGCAGAAAGAGTATATGGCAGAGAAGAAACTCCACTGTAGAAACATCAGAAAATCAAGGCTGTAAGAAAAAGTAGTAGCATGAATATTACTGTAATTCCAGTGGCCTAGAGAGTCCAGTGTTGTATCTGATGTGAAATGTCCTTGCAAACAAGTAAAAATCCCTTGCAAAAGGTAAATATGGAGCCTTCTACAAGAGACGAGTCTTCTCCTCATATCCATTATTGACATTGGTGTAAACATGGGACATGGGGCTTTTATTGCTCCTGAAACTGTATTGGTGTTTAGTTGTGCATATGAAGATTCTGTGATATGAGTCATGAGAGCTCTTTTCCACCCTACTGCTTTTGCAGGACAAAACCCTGCTCTTCAGCATTTCCCAGTATTTCATAGAATTGTAGACTCATAGAATCATTTAGGACCGCCAAGATCATAAAGTCCATCCATTTCTAGGGGTTTTCTATAGCTGGAAATGAATGCTGCATGGGAAGCTAGATCACTACTTTGTCCTAATGCCCTGTGTCATATATTTCATGATCCCTAGGAGTTACTCCTCACAAGGTTCTCCTGGGCTCTGTAAAGTGACAAACTGTGGGAGATCGACGGGAGAAATGCGCACCCGATGGTGTCCAGCAAGACTCGTTTATTGTAAACCATCATCCATCTTTTATACAGTGCATGAACAACTGTGCTTATTGTTCTCTTTACCATTACCTAAACTCTAAAAGTTACATTTGTATACTTTCTTAGCTTGCAGGACAACTATACCTATTATTCATTTTAGCATTACCTAAGCTCTACAGGTTACATTTATTTACTATGTCTGCTTGCAGCTGCAGCTGTGAAGAAGTCTTTGTTTTCTGGAGAATCCTTCTTTGTTTTCCCGGAATAGTTCATCCTTGGGTTTGCAAAATTGCTGAGCTTTCCCAGATAGTTTGTCCTTTGGCTGCAACATTATGCTGAGAAAATAACTTCTAATGCTGAGAAGCTAAACTCCTGAGGCCTACTTCTTAGTTATATGCTCAAAGCTCCCATAAGCCTTTGCTCGACTCTTGCTCGCACAGTGCTCTCTGGGAGCTGTGCCCCTGTTCCCTTAGCCATTCTTCAACAACAAACACTGGATTCTTCACCTGAATACTTTCCATCTACACTGATGACTCTTAGGCAAGCCATGGATTGGGCTTAAAGTTTCCAGCTGGAGCTGGCTTTGGGATTACTGCAAGTGAACAAGTCTGTAGAACAGTCACACCAATTCCTTCAGACCCTGGGAGCAAGGATGTGGACCTGGGCAAGGGCAGTGAATGCTTAAGAATGGCTCAGAGCTTGTCCTGTGTGCCTATTGGATAGCAGACAGCACATGGATATAGTCAGCCTGGAGTTGAAAACAAATTTAGGCTGAGTGAGTCCAGGTGTACTTTGTGCACAGATGAAACAAACACACAGGATCTAGGGCAAAAAGTTTATTTCCACACTCATTCTCTCTGTTAAGTTCTCCTAGAAGCAGACCTTAACTCTTTTCTTACTGTCTCAGAGCCTGTGAACCATGGCAAACCCCTCGTTGCTTTTCACAGGACATGGTTCAAGTCCACTTTGAGTCATATGGGATTTCAGCATATTTCTAGACAGATGGTCTCATCCTATTATATCCTGTCCTTTTTCCTTTCTTTAACTGACAGACAGTTCCCACTTCTACATCTTGAATTCCAGATTTCTGGAAAACAATCAGCAAATAAACATTGGAGAAAATACTGAGTAAAAAACCCCAACCCGTGTCTAGCAATTGGGCTTGCTGCCTCCAGACAGGTGCAGACTGAATGTGAACAGCAGCAATTCACTCAGCAGTGCTTTTGAAGGCAAGAATCTGACGGCACTGGGAAAGCTGAGTGATGTGATGGGTCTGGGGCCAGGGAAGCATCATGTGTGGATGCCAAGTAGACGGCTGAATTTTAGATGTTGCTAATTTTAGTTCAGTATGATTTGCTTCACTGAGCTCTCCTGGTGCTCTAAATGCTGTCATTCAGGTTAATCATAATTCTTTACAAGACTTAAAACTCTTGGATACTCAAGAATCTGATCCGATCTTTTTTTTTCCCTTCTTAAAATGCTGTTTCCCTGTGTGTTCTGACTTTATCATGAGTGCATGTGAGACTGATAACAGTAATCACAAACCTGCTGTTCCATATTCTCTCCTCCTCATGATGTTCTTTAACCTATTTTACATGTAAAACATTTCATAATATGCAGCCAACTGTTTAAGCATTCAATTCCCTTCCTTCACCCGCCCCTCCTGCTCCTGCGGTTGGTTGCAGATCACTGCCTGGAAATGGGCAGTGAGAACAGGCAGCAAGGTGAGTTTTGTTCCTGTGAGAATAACCTCTTTCAAGTAATTCTTTTTCCAAGGTGACCAGTGTGCACTGATACCATATCTCAGTGGAAAGCATGGCAATTTCTGACAGTGCAGTCATCTGACCCTACCCTTAAACAAAGCAGGACTCTGGTCCCCAGACAGGATTGCTGTAGAGAGCCAGGGACAGGTACAACTCCACAAATCCTCTGTCTTCTTTAAATCCTGTAACTTTTCTCTGTTTTAGTCTGTTGGGTTCAGCTTCCTGTGTGTTTGCAGCAGGGAGAGGCTCTGCATGAAAATTGCTTGGGTGCAAAAATGAGAAAATGGTTAAAACCTGGTTCAAAAATAGACCCAGGCTAATAGAGTTTTGTTTAATCACCAGGTTGCCATTCAAGATGCATTTTGTGTAGGTTATGATGAAATGTGGTTTCCACCAGGCAAGCATTCAGTGCTTCACGTAATGAAAATTGGCACTTCGCAGCAATTTCTAAACAGATGCAACTGCAGCTGCCATGGGAGGGCTGAGGCCATCTGTTCCTCCCCGCAGCTGTTGGCCCCTTCCCGTGGCCCTCCTCATCCCCAGCCCCACTGTGTGCAGCTGGAAGCATCCATGGGAATGGGGCAAGCAGTGATCACACTACAGTGTCGGAGGCAGAACTGGTGCAGGGAACCTGGGGCAGTGGTTGCATGATTCCCATGTATTTCTGGGACCTCTTAGTTTTGAATCATATGTTTTAAGTAGGAATTGATGTACAACAGCAGTGGAGTGTAGGAAGTCTATGTCATTGCCAGTCTTTTCTGTGTGTACTCTGTCCATTCAATGCTGACTACTTTGCTTTATGTTTCTGGATTCAGTCTATCAGGCTCCACAAGATTTCTTGGATTAAGATTTACATCAAAGCCATGCCTAGAGAAGGCCCTGTCTTATTTTTTTGTTTGTTTGTTTTCTTCTAGCAGTACCTGCTTGGCATACTATAACCAGGGTATCAGCAGAAGTGCTGAACTCCTCAGGACAGGAAAGACACAGACCTGTTGGAGTGAATCCAGAAGAGGGCCACAAAAATGATCAGAGGGCTGGAGCAAGTCTTCTATGAGGACAGGCTGAGAGAGCTGGAATTATTCAGCCTGGAGAAGAGAAGGAGATCTTAGAGCAGCCTTCTAGTACCTGAAGGGGGATTATAAGAAAGATGGGGATAAACTTTTATAGTAGGGCCTGGAGCAATAGGACAAGGGGTAACAATTTTAATCTAAAGGAAAGTTGATTCAGACTAGATATAAGGAAGAAGTTTTTTACAATGAAGGTGGTAAAACACTGGCACAAGTTGCCCAGAGCCATGGTAGATACCCTATCCCTGGAAATGCTCAAGGTCAGGCTGGACAGGGCTCTGAGAAACCTGATCTAGTGGAAGATGTCCCTGTTTGTTGTAGTGAGGTTGGACTAGATGACCTTTAAAGGTCTGTTCCAACTCAAACCACTCTGTGAGTCTTTGATCTTTGGAATCTGATTACAAGAGAGGCTGTGGAAAGATGATGGTGTTTATGCCATACCTCCCACTGCACTGGTGTGCTCACCTTGCTCCTGGAGTAGTCTCTGGTGCAGAATTAAGGCAAGAGAGGATTTGATTCCCCTCAGAGACACACTCCCAGCTTGCATTAACATCCAAGTTTTAAGTAAAATTCTGTGGAGATCAGGTGCACAAAGCTGGTATAATTTTCATGCAGATTTGAGTCCAAGCCATCAAACTTTAACACCTATAAATTTCAATACTGCCTCATTTATCCAAAAAAAACCAACTGGCCTTGTGGAGGAATTCTCCCTTTGGTTAGGAAGGTCTCCACATGATGCAAATTTGTCTTTCAACCTGGGCAGAACCGCTGCGTGTGTCTACTGGGTTCCTGCCCACACAGGGGTAGAGAGGAGGAAGGTGGGCAACCACCATGCAGTGCAGCAAGTAATGGTTTCCTGCAATGCCTTTGTTAATGGTGTGTTTCTGGGAGCTGGTCCAGGGCCATTTCATAGCATCAGTATAATTTTACTGTTATTTCTTGGGTTGAATTTTGATCCATGAGGCTTTATCTTTGGAAACAACCATTTCCCAGAGCTGTGTCCCTGTCCTCATGATGAAGGGCTCTGCAGCACATCCTTTGGTTCTCTAAAACATGGCACTCTTCACAAACCTAAAGCATTTCCTAGCTGATTGATAGCAACTCATTTAATGCAATGTGTAGGTGTAAAACTATGAATATATCAAGCTGTGGAACAATATAGTTTTTCTTCTCAGGTGTGCTTATCATGCACAGTTCTTACCTAAAATAGAGGGATCAATTGCATTTTATCACCTGTTTGCAGAAACTCATTATCAGAGGCTAAGAAGTTTACGAGCAGAACACCTGAAATCTGATGTCTTGACACATGGTGTTTTTAATGTTTGTTCTATAGCTGTGACAGAGGCACAGTGAAAGTGGAGTCCTCTCCAGCCAGGCAGAAGTATCATACTATCAAGGTATAGATATAAAATAAATCAGTGTGAACTGCAAGTGGGCCAGCAACTCCAGAACACCTGCCTGTGTGCATCCTGCCACTGATGCTACATGTAAGGCTGATTATCAATCTTTAATCTAAGGATGGTAGAAGGAGTTGGTCAGAGACAGGCTGCATGATTCAGGGATGACTGTGGCAAACAGAAAATGAGAAGAGATACGGAGTGGGAGATGTGAGTGTGTGTGCAGGGGAAATATGGCTTTAATGCTGACCCCATGCATTCTGTGGGAGCACAGTCCTCACACTGACTATGTGCTGTGGCTATGTCCAAGGCTAGATCCTCTGTCTTGCAAGCAAAGAAAACTGATTATCTGCTTTTCAGCCATTTATGGCCCAAATGTATGTTTGGTGTAATCAGTTTTGGCTTCTGTGAGCTTAAATTTGGAAGAAGTTTCAAGCAGTTTGTCTCTTCTGTCACAGTATGTGTAACAGCCACCATACATTTGGATTCTCATGGTTGTAGAGTCTGAAGGAATGAAGTTATTGCTGTCTGGATTAGCCAGGGCTCCTTTTGAACACCACATATCTCAAAAGCTGAATTTTATTTACACTTGCAGGGCCTGGGCTGGACTCAGCCTCACCACTTTCTGGGTTAAATGTTAACATTTTTGATCAAAAGTTGACTGACTAGCTGAGGGGTTTTAACTTGTCAGGATTTACAACAAATATGTCACTAACAGGGATTATTTTTGCTGCATTAACCCATATTTAACAGGGGGTGAATCCTTCAAATTGCAATATGTGTGCGTAGCTAACAGCTTAATTTATATTAAACACATATTGCATTGTTAGCAAATAGTGATGAGCTACATGATGAATGTAAAGGGCTCTGTGCATCAGAGGATGTTGCACATTCTTACCAGGGTTTAGGAAATGGAAATAAGCAAACAACACAATATGTAGTTTTTAAGCAGCCATTACCAGAAATTATAGTCCCAACAGATTAGGCTTCAACACTGTGCTCAGGTTATATTTTTAAACAGATCCCCAAGCCTATAGCTGTTTGTGTTAAACACACACTGGTCTTAAGCACAGAGGCTCAGTTCCAGCTCCTGCGGCCACTTTGCTGAGCGTTTGCATTTCCTCTGCTCTCTGTGACCGTAACCATAGAACCTACTACAACACTTGGAAAAATATAATCTTTGGCATTTTGTACGTTTTCTCCACCCATATGCATGTGCACTTTTGAAGAAGCAAACAGAAAATCCATGTAACTCTGGTGTCCATAGCCAGGAAAAGCTATGACCGGAGAGAATTAAAAAAAAGAGAAATATTTATAGAGGGAAAAGGCATTAATTTGAGGAGTTATAGCTGTGCCTTCAGGAGCCAGTGCTACACTCTGCCAAGCTGCGTTGTGCCATCCTGGCAGTGCAGAAAGGCTGCTAAAGGCAGAAACGTTTCAGGGGATCACATCCAGCCCCAAGGTGCTCAGAAGCAACCGAGTGGGGTTTGAGCACTGCACAGGGCTTGTGCTGGTTATTATGGAAGAGATGAGTTTTAATGGAAAGGAGCACAAATAGCTACTATGAATGGCCTCGGGCTAAATGGCTCGCCCAGGCTATTTTGGCAAATACTTAGGAATGACAAATATATTCACCCATCAGGGCTGGCGCAGCAAATAGTCTGGATTAATGGTAATGATTGCAGTGAATAATTTAGCTGTGTCTACTGGACTGAGAATGAGTTGTAGGGGCAGAGAAAATAAGGAAAATCAGATAGGCTGCTTGGGTGCTGGGTGGCAGGGAAAGAAAAAAAAGGAGGCATGTAATGGAGAAAAAAACCTATCCAATGTCTGGGGCACTCAGCTGGGATGCAAGACACAGATCAACCACAGCCTGGAGATGGGCAGAACAGTGTTCAGACTGTGAAGCTGCTCTGAGGTTTTTCCAGGCAAAACCATGCAGAGGAGAACAAGTGAGACAAGTCAGGCAAGATCAGGTTCAGGCAAGAACCTAAGGAAACTTTTCTAGACATGGATGCATTTCCATGGGAAGTCTCAGTTTCTTTGAGTCAGACTTTACAAAGGTCAGGCCATTCTGTCAAAAGGCCCTTGCCCAGCAGTTCAACATCCTTTTGCATTTCATTAAGTCTCTATAGCTGGTACCCTTGTGCTAGCTGAATGGGCACAGCCTCAGCTGCACTTTTCTCAGATGTTTCCACACCTATTTCCCCTTCCTTTCCCTTCACAGCCTCTCTGTCCCTTCTGGCCATGAGCTGCCCCCTGCCCAGCCCCAGGAGGCCACTGATATCAGGTGGATTCTGCCCAGGAGGGGTTATCTGCTCATGCAGAGAATGTTGAAGGATTTAGGGCTGAGCTTGTTAACACAGTCCTGGGAGTAAGACTAGAGGGACAAAGCTGCCACTGTGTTTCTAAAACCGCTTCTTGAAGCAGATTTAGCATTGGCAGCACATCCCTTTTCACTCCATCCCTCTCCTCACAATGTGTGGCTAGTTCATGCACCAGTCTGGAAAAGCCCTCCTTTCAGCTTCATCTTTTACTGCCACACAAGGAGCTTTTAGAGTCATTTTGGTTAATCAGGCCCTTGTGCTGCTGTTGCTGGAGGCCTAAAATATAAAGGACTCACAAAAAGATATGTAGGTCATCAACCACAGTTTCTGCTCTTTCTGCTGGGATCACAATTTGGGGATCCCCACATCATGTGGCAGCTTAGGGCCTCTTTTAAAAGGGTTTCTGTCTGGGGAGGTACTGCTCTCTTTTGCTTATGGACACCTTCCTGGTGGGGTCAGCTAACTAACTGGGATAGATGATGAGGCTGGCAGTATGGATTTATGAATGACCATGTTACTGGTAAGGTTACTTTAATCACAGATCTTAGCCTTGTGTGAAGTATAGGAGCTTGGCGCTTCAGCATGGGCTACTGGAAGCTTTAAAGATGAAGAGGGCAAACCATGGTCATTCCTACTGGAGAAACAGGAACAGGAATGGGAAGAGGGAACAAGTCACTCCTTCCCATGCACTGCTGCAGGTCCCATATCCACTGATGCTCTTCACCAGGATGCCTTACCTGGATGGGAGAGGCCAGGGTGCTCTGCCTTTTTCTCTGAAACATCAAGGGAGGAATCAGTGCTGCTAAAACCAATCCTTCGAAGGATCCCCCCCCAAACTCCTGTACCAAGGAGTTGCCCAGGATGCTTTGATTTTTCTCCAGTGGCACCCAGGATAGGCAGGTCAGAGATCCTGGAGAGCATATGGGTCCCAGTTGTTCTCCATTCCTTCTTGCTGGGGATGCAGCTTGGTGGGGACAGGGACACAGTGAGATGTCCAAGTCTAGGACATGTCCAAGTCTAGGAGATGTCTCCAAGTCTAGGATATGTGATGTGACTGGTGGAAAGGGCCAAAACCTGCTGGTCCTGGGGCTGAGCAGTCCTGGCAGAGGGGCAGCCAGCACACAGAGCAATGCCTATGTGCAGCTTATGGGAACTGTGAATGAACTCTTGCAACAACAACAATAAAAATAATAATAATTTAAAAAATAGCCAGGCCTGTATTTCACATTTCTCCCTGCCCTTCCAGCAACCCTTCCTTGAAAAGTTTATGTCTACATTACAAGAAGCAGTTGCATTTTGAGGCAGCCAAGTCCTCTCCTCGATGTTTTCCATGGCTGAGCTGGCCTTTGCATAGCCTCAGCAGTCAGGGGCCTTTCACAGACAGAGCTGTGTTTGTCTCGGAGGCATGTTGAACTTGGCAGGTATCATACATCTAACTCCAATTTAAACTACCACCTTTCCGAAGGAAAAGACTACAGTACACAACGGCAGCCGCCACAAGGAAAATCTGCTGGCCCGGCTGGAAAACCCAAAAAGGGTCATTAACAGCAGTTTCTCCATCTTTTCACACAAATTTACTCCACAGTCTCACAGACACTGAGCTAGCTGCCTTTTTTTTGCCAATAGAAAGAGGCTAAACTGGGGTGGCTTGATTGCCGTCAATACAAATAAACTAATATGTGCTAAACCAGGCAGAGAAACAACCTTGAAAAACACAGACTAGTCTCACCCTCCCCTCACAAGAAAACATCTGTGGTGTATGTGGATCTGAGGTCAAGCCTGCTGTGCTCCTTAGCAGCCTAATCCATTCCTGTGGGTTCATCACTTCCCATGAATTGCAGCAGTCAATACTTTATAGTGTGTTTCTTTGAAGTCTGACCTAGGTGATTTTTTCCCCCTCTTTGTCCAGGAGGAAGCGCAACCTGCTTGCAGATGGGGAGAAGGATGATGGTGTGTCTCTATAGGTGGCAGGTCCTGTCCTAGAGGGTCTTGGTTAGCTTGCTGGTGGGAAAGGGGAAAGCTAGTCATCCTACATGGGGAAGAGACATCTCTTCTTGGAGGGGCAGCTCTCAGGAGGAGCATCCCTGGTCAGAAGTCTCCTTGGGACACACACCTTGTCTGTGGGCAGAAAGGAAGATGATGTGGAGTGTTTCTGGGCACTAAAGCCTGTGTGTGCACCACTGTAGAGTATGATTGTTCTCCATTGCTGTTCCCACCTCCTCATTAAGCTTGCCATCAATCATACAGTGTTTCTTGTGCAGCTGAGAGTGAAAAGGGCAGTCGCATGGGAGCTGACTCACTCTGACTCACATCTCCTGGGAACACAGGGTCATTTAGGTTAATCTCAGCCTGCTGCATGCCTAGAGACCCCCTGGGGGAGTGAGGGCATCCCCTTTCTGCTCTCTGCCCAAGTGTATTAATGTGACCTGCAAAGCCAGCTTGTCCTGGAGAAAGGAAAAGCTCCTCTGAGGACTGGGCTGAAGCAATAGATGAGGGAGCCTGGTCTGTGACACCAGTTTTTCTGGTCCTCCTCCAACAGTTCCCCCACTGGAGTGCCAGGACTGCCATTGAGGTGGGAGTTCTCTGGATGCTCTGGGTCAGGCAGACTGACCTGAGGAGTCAGGTCTCCCTGGGTACTCTGGAGCAGCATCTAGACCAGAGAAATGGTAGCTGAGCTCATTGCACTGTTTCTTCTACTTTTTTGAACATACCCTTTTGGGAACAGCAGAGAGACAGGGCACCAGAAGCTCCCAGGGAACAAAGTTTAATTTCCTACACTTTGTCATTTAATGGGGTGAATTATGAGGTTGATCTTTGTTCAGACAGAGCAGAAATTTGTTATATTTAATTTCTTAGGAAAGCAAGGTTTGGGGGAATGGAGAGCACAGTAGGGCCTGACTGGCTGCTGGAGAGTTAAGTGTGCTGTGGTGCTGCTGTATGCCCAGGCTCTGGACTTGGACAGGTACAGCCTGGGCTGGGCACCACAGAGAAAGTCAGTGTTGATCTTCCTATGACTTCTGAGGTAATACTTCAGCTTGCAGGGATCTTCACGTGCATTTTTCTCTTTATTTTTGTTTCTCTCCCAGAACAAAAGCGTCAATACAGGATGGCTGACTGAACAGAAATATAAAATATCAAACCCAACCTGTATTACCATCTTTCTGGAAGGTGCCATGATGCAGAGCCCAACGAGTGGGCAGAACTGGGGTTAGGGAAGGACCAGGGAGGAAAACAGAGTGCTTTCTGAAATGCTTGTCTTCAGGCAGTCTAGACCCAAATTCAAATTTTCTAGTAAAAATTAAAAACCTGGCAGTCTGCCTGAACATGTTTTTTTTACAGGAACTGCTAAGTTTTGGAACAGGACAGTGACTGTGATGGAGCAATAAACAAAATGTTAAAGTAAATGAGAATTATTGAGTCTGTGGTTGCACACTGATGATGCTTTCCAGATCCAGTTATGTTTTCCTGTTAGTGGCATGACCCTGCCTCTCCCTCTCTTTTTTTTTGCCTGCCCACTTCCTATTTTCTATTTACCCTCTTTCCAAACTATTCCTTCCACCACGGCTTTGAACTTTCATCCATCCCAACTTTTCATGATGCCCAAAGGTCTTTGCAGTTCATCCAGTATAAATACTGCTTTTCAAAGCTTCCAAGAGGTTTTCATGCCCTTCTCTGAGGCTTTGGGTATTTTTTTGTCAGTTCACCCTGGAGACAGGAGACCACCACTATCCCAAAGCATGACTAGATCCAGTAGACTAGGTCCAGTCTAGGTTTAGCAATGCTCAGGTACCATTGTTGGTGATGTAAGTCAGAGCTCAAGGAGGGTTGCAACCTGTTAGCAAAGTGAGCTACACTTTGAGAGACAGGTTAAAGTGATTGCAGCCTACCAGAGCACCGATGCTCTCAATATCCAGCCCAAAAGATTATCAGACTGTACCTCTGGATTGATGGGAAGACACATGATAGATTTACCTGCTAGTCCCCTACCCATTTATTGAATCTTTAGTTATCACTTTCCTTTATCCCACCCCACTGAACTCAAGCAGCAGTGTATCAAGGGCAAGGGGGCCAACCAACCCACAAGGCAGAGCAGTAGCACAGCAGTGATAACAGCTCTCCTGTGCAAGGTGTGAAGTCCCTGTTTCCCTTATGTCATCAGTATGTCTTGTATGGCACCCAGAACAAATGTTGCTCACAATAGTCCTTGTGCATTGTCGCCTCAGATGTGTAGCAAGACCCTGATATCAAGGTCTTCTCTTCTGGCTTGCAACAAGGACTCTGATGCGCAAAATTAAATATCCTGTGGCCACTGATTTCTCGTTAGGGGAAATTAACACAACACCAACACATCTATTGAATTAACCAGATGTGTTGTTAATACTGTGTGGCTTGTCCTCTGTCTCATCCCTGTCTCAGTATCTGTTTATGCTGTTTCCCCACGCTTTTGATTTCATGTGCTACAGATGAAAATCATCTGCTTTGTGTTTTTTTTTTTTTTTGTTTCCATGTGCAGGCCATGCCAAAGTGCTCTGGCAAAGCTGCTGCAGGGAGGCAGGAGGTCCCAGCAGCTGGGCTGTTCTCACTGCAGGGATGAAGAGGCAGCTTCAGGCTGGGCAGTGTGAGGATGCCAGTTCTTCTGAGGTGGCAAGCACTTCCATGTGTAAAAGTGTTGAAAGCCATAGGGTCAAACTCAGCTTTGAGGATTAACTCTCTGGAGTCTACCTACTATACACCTTCAAAACCAATTTGATTAATATTGCTTTCATTTACTTTCTAGTTCTTGAGCTTTTTGTGCTAGCACTTTTTAAACTTTCTCTGAAACTGAGAGGAAGAAACATAATTTTCTAGATAGACAGCTGAGCTTGTTCTGTAAAGGTCTGGGGAGTCAGGACTTTGAGAGAAACACAAAATATTGTCATACTTGCAGTGTAGTTGTGGCACCTCACAACATTTGTCTCATGGCTTTCTCAGCAGCCTCTTCCAAACTCAGAGAGACAGATGAGTGTTAGTTCAACTTTTAAAAAGAATTAATATTTCTTTCAGCTAGAAAGTGTAAAAACTTAAGTGTCCAAACTACTTAAGTTTTTGCAGCAGAAGCTGGGTTCGATAGCAACTGCATGGTTCCTCAAAAGTCATGGTTCTGCCTTAGCATATAGATATGTTTCTGCTTTCAGCAAGTAAATATTGCTGAATAGTGCTTCATTCTATGCTGCTGGGAAGTCTGACACTAATGTAAATATGCTGTGAAGCTATATGCTTCCTGCTCACTCTGAGTATCATACTATTCCCACCTTGAAAAAACTGGTTTTGCCATTATTTACAGAACTGGTCTTATCAGCAATGTACTTCCCTGGAAATAAAGTTTCTTCCAAGAGTTAAAAATATGCATAACCCCATGAAGGCTTTTAAATATATCCTAGCACCATTCAGTGAAAGCTGCTAATTGGTACTCCCACACAGTGCTTTGCAATTAATGGTGATGCTGACGTTTAGAAAAAATAGGGGAGAGTCTCAAAGTCAGAAGACAAAATACAATAATGTGCTGTCTGAAAACATGGCACACACCTACAGACACTATCAGTTATCTTTCATCTCCCTATCTCCTGATCACGAGGAAACCTACTCTCTTCCCTGCCTATTTTCTGTGTGGGGGCCCTGAGCTATAGGAGAGCCTGGGGGCTGTACAGATGAACTGTAGCACATGTTCCTCTTCCCTGCTGTCTCCCAGGTCTTCCTTGCTGCACCATTTCAATCCTGGATTCACTGGACATCTGCTCAAAGGCTCCTGAAACTGAAGATGCTGCTTGGGCAGAGTGGGGGAGAGGACTGGCTGATGCAGAATCCCTGAGTCATGTCCCAAATTCCCCTCTGCAGCAAGGCTGCAGGGTAACCTTGAGCTGTGTTCCTCTCTGCACTCAAGGTACAGCAGGATGCAGCCCTGAACTTCTGCATGAAAACACCTGTGTGAGGACCTCCTCCAATGCTCCCCAACTCAGGGATAGTGAAATCCTGTGTTGAGAACCAGCATCCTTCATTAAATCACAGAGGCACACAGCTGTAGGTAAGGACTTATCCTGTAGCAGATGAGGGCTTCCTCCCTCCCTATCCTCTAGTTTTCCTTTGTGTTTAGGCCTGCGTCTCCTCACTGACCTTTGTGAAATTTGTTTGAGATACAAATGTTGGGAGTTGGTGAAGTGAAGGGCAATGGTGCCCTTATTTATTTTCTTCACACATAACTGGTTGATGAAATACATGAAAAATCAAAGACCTCAGGCATGTGGAGTTACTAAAAATTATGAAAGGAGGGGTCATTTGACACTGGTCATGCTACCCACGTCCCAGCAACAGTGTGATCTTAAGTTTCACTGTTGCTTTTTTGCAGGGCATGTTGGTCTGTGGGAGGAGAAAGCCCAGGGGCACCTGGGCTTTGCTTTGTTTGCCCCAAATCCTCCCCTAGATTATACAGAGCAGCAAAAACAAAGAATCCCAAAACCCAAGGACAGGAATTTCCTTGTTGACTACATCAGACTGGCTGAGCAATGCCTGGGGGCCTTCAGCAGGGTAACCACAAATTTGCTGCGGAGCCTCTCCCTCTGAGAGCAGCATGGGTAGAAACTGCTGCCTTTGATGTTGGACCTTGAACCCATTTAGTTTTCAGTGTATCTGTCCTCGTTGCCATGGTTGTTGCAGCTTGCAAAGGTGAAGTGGCGAGTTCACATCAAGAGAGGCGGGAAGCAGCCTTGCTTCTTCCTCCTGCCTCTAGCAGATGCCTCCCACCCCTCTGCCTGCCCACACCGACATCTAACAGTGTGGAGATACATTTAGTTTACATGAGGACACCCCCACTGCAGTCAGCAGTGCATATCATCCCGTTGCTGCAGGATGGGGACAGCCTGTGTCCCCTGCCACCTGCCCCTGCAAACCCAACCACAACTGCCGGGCTAAGAGTCTCACAAGCCAGCCAAGTCCTTTGCAGAGCCATGGCAGCTCTTGGGAAGGCAATGTGTGCAGGACTGGTGCTGATCAAAGGCCAGCTGTGAGTCATTTCAAAGCCAATGAATGATCATTGGTCGGGGGAAGAGGTAATTAGACTGGCTTCACTATCTTTCTGTTATGCTCAGGGGAGTAATGGGCGAGTGTTGCTGCCATTGAAAAACTTTATTTGTTGGGAGTGACTCATTGCATATGAGTCACAGATAATACATGGGAAAAACTCCCTTGTTGGGAGTTGAAAGTCCAGTGCAATGTGCCCAGACAATCCCTGGCAGCTGACTGATGATGATAGCATCACTTGGTGAGCGTTCCCTTCCTTTCATCTCACCTAGAGAGAATCTATCAAAGTCAAGTCTGCTCTTGCTACCAGTAACTGCACGGGCTATGTACCTGCCCCACTGCAGAAGGGGAAATGACTCTTGACAAAACTAGCAGAGAATCAGAAGAACCAGATGCAGACCTCTGGTATTCCAGGCTACCTATATCCCTCAAGGACTTTATAGCCCTTGAAAAGGAATTTAACCTGCTGGATCAAGGTCAAAACTTCATGACTGCTCTGTTTCAGTAATAAGCTACAGCAAAGTTTGATTGCAAAGCCAACAGATTTGCAGATTCCAAAATCTGTCCTCAGATCTCAATTTCACAGTAGAGCTGGCCGATCTTTTGTTTTAAAAAATGATTGGATCCACTTTTATTTTGATTTGACTGACTTTTATCCCAGGGACTTGTAATTTTCAGTTAAACTGGGTCTTCTTAGTAAACTCAATAAGCTTCTTAGAGATGTATTTCCTAAAGTTTCTGCTACCAGACCAGCCTGAGGTTAGGAAAGACAGAGGCAATCAACAATAAATGGAGACAAAATAATTGCTTGGATCTTTACATTCCTTTTTCACTTCGAAACCTAATTTTAGATCTCAGCTGAGGCTTAAGGTTTGTTCTTAATTTGCCCAAACTGTTTTTCTTTTTTCCACTAGAACAAACCCAGTCAAACTGTGTTTGCCCTTCAAAACTTAGTTCTGAGAAGTGCCCAGTGCAGAGTTACTCAGTGTAATTAATGTAAACACTGGGAAGATTACTTATTTCCTTTGTACGTGTTCTTTTGAGCTGGAATTTGATTACACCACTTGAAGAATATCCTCTTACTGTATAAAAACACAATTACGGGGATCTGATCCTGACCCTCACTTCAGTGGAGGAGTGCTGCAAAGGTGCGTAGCTATGAAGCAAACATGCCACATCTTCTGCTAGGGTGCTGTGCTCTGTTGGGATCACTCTGTGGTGTCTGCTTTGAGATGGTGGATCCTGGGCCAGATATTTCTGCTTTTTCATGAAAACAGCCTTTGCATAATCTCAGACACCCTGATTGAGTATCAAAGGGCTTGACCATGAAAAGCTGTTGAGCTGTCTGGCTGCAGCACAACCAGGATCTGGGTGGTACCTCTCTACTGCCCACCCCAGTGACCCCAAAGCAAAGCCACATTTCCTGTGAAGATGTGCATCACCTCCTGCTCCATCTTTGCCCCCTGGCTAACATACAGCCATTTCTTTTCTGTGTAGGGACAGCTGGAGGGGACCTGCATGTGTCTCTGCACTGGCACTGAGGCAGTATCCAGCTTAGCAATATCCAGCTGATCCCCTGCAGATGCATCACTGCAAGCCATCTGCATCCACTGCAGCTGTTGGGTGTGCCTGGCAATAGCTGTGCCATGATCAATATGGAAATAGGTGAATTAAAGCTATCTGTTTGCTGAACACATGCAAACACATCTCTCTCTCAGACACAAGCACACATGCAAGGTCAGACAAAAACAGAACTGCAGAGTAATGTCATGACAATCCACTGGAAAAAGCTCAATACCTGACCTGCCAAAATTCTTCCATTCTTGTCTCGGTATCCAAGAAAGAGACTGGTGAAACCAGGTGATCATTTTTCCAGAATGTTTGGGAAGAACATACATGATGGTTTGGTTGCAGGCTGGTAAGACACTAGGGGAAAACATGGCATGGCCTGCAAGACATGCACTCTTTTAGTTAAACCCTGTTTTATTTTCCAGCCTTGAAGAGTTTCCTGGTTTGAAGTTGTGCTGGTTTGAGCTGAAGT
>NW_008674745.1:0-23015 GCF_000695815.1 Acanthisitta chloris
AGCTCTATATTACAACTGGCAGGTGACTACTCTTGTGTTTTTCCTCTCTTATTCCCAGGAGGCACATTTTTCCAAGTTGTTAAGTTACAGTATGTAATTTATAACCATCAAAGTGGAAAACATTATGCAGTGCATGAATTAGTACAAGTATTTTTTATTGAATATATGCTATATTTCTAGAAACATGCAGTTAATCCTTCTTGGCAAACCTGAATATTTTGCTATAAAGTTTTGTTTCATTATATGTAACTGATTAGAACTGCTTTAATGCATACAAGAGTTCTGTGAAGGACAGTCCCCAATGGGTCTAACTTTGTGTGAAATAAGCAGAGTTTTTTTCTTTACACAAACTCAGTCCAGCATTAAATCAAGGTTGTTTGGGCAATGTGGACTGACAAGAAGGTGCAAATTTGTAACACAGACACACTGGCTAATCTAGTCCTTAAATATGAGTCATGATATTGTGACTATGGCTTGTCAAGAGTGTTAGTTGGCATTGCAGGCTGGAATCCAGTCTGCCTGTTTACGATAGATACCCCATTGTAGGTGCACAGAGAAACATGGAAAGGCGATGGATACTGTGACAGTAAATTCAGGGCCACTCCTTCAGTAGGCTGCTGAGCTGGATCCCACTCTCTAATCATTTCATGTAACACAGCGATTCACACAGCAAGCTATTAGTTGTATCTTCATAGTGTCTGGTTCTTAAAACAGTGGAAGCCAAGACAGATCTTCAAAATATAGTAAAATAATTATGTTGCCTCAAGGTATATAGATAGTATTTTACATCTAGATACAGCACTGTCTGAACTAGATGATTTGACTAAAATGGATGTGCTGAGGTTTTGCTGTTGCTTCCAAAATTTAAAATGCTGTATTTTTTTGCAGAATGATTCTACTATAATTCAAGATGTTCCAAAGGAAATGTAGCATCCTTTTGGCTTAGTGATGCAACTAATTCCCACCTTCTTTTTCAGATACAGCATGTGAACAGGTACTCTCTACAGAGCATACAAAATTCTGCTGTGAAGATCCTAGGGAGCTCACAAAAACCTGCAACACGATTTGTAAAGGAAGCTGTTATTATTTACCTAGTCTAATAGACACTGCTTTATCTGTGCTCTCATTCCTGTATATCACTGGAATCCAAATGTTTTTCTTTAGAACACTTAAGGTAATCAAAACTATTTACTTAGAGCACTGAATCACTTAAGGAAACAAGTGGTATATTTTAAAAGCTAAAATATACTTCCAGCAGGGTTTGATATCTCTGTAAACATTTTTGATTTAATTTTCTTCCTACTCGTTTGTTAGTCCCCCAAAGATCCAAATATCAAGTTTTCTGTCAATTTCCACCAGGGATGCAAGTACTGTAAGTTGGACTACAAGTGAAGAACTAATAACTTTATAGAATTTAATTTATACCCTCTCCCATTCTAGCATATAGCTGAACACCACTGTATTGTAGAGTCCAGTAAAAGACTTACGCTAAAGTCTTTTAGGAAAATCCACACTCACTGAGTATTTCTATCTTACACCAATATCATGCAAACATGGGCTACAGCTGAGTATTAGAGCCATGTGGGGCAGGTACGGGTGTCCCTGAGGGCATCTCTGATCTGAATGTTAAATTAACTTTATTGAAATATCTCTTTTAAATGAACTGAGCCTGATGTCTTTCTTGTACTGGAATAAGCCTTCTTAATGATGCTTCCTTGAATGCTGTTGATGAGAGGCAGGAATGAGGGAACAGTCATTATCATTAGGAGTATTAAAGTGTTGAATGGTAAAAGTTATTGCCTTTCTTCCAGCCACAAGTTTTTATAGTGTCTCTTAATACAGTGTAGGGCACTGCAGCCTTCTCTGTACATGCAGAGCCATTGGTCTAATGCATAGATCACCCTCTTTCATACCAATAAATCCCAGTTAGCTCCTGGTCTGCTCTGGTCATCTGTGAGAAAGTCATGAGACACACTGGCATGACCCACTGCAAGGAAGGTGTGTGTGTCTAGGCATAGGAATAGGACTAGGTCAGATCAGAGTACTTCCAACAGCACATGTATTCCTTACGAGGATGGCTGCTAGCATACTGTGCAGCCTTGGCAGCTATCCCATACGTTCCCTTGTCAGACACCATCCAGGAAAGACTTCATGAAGATTCCCAGTGCTATGGCTGCAAGGGCAGGGAGGATGCATAAGCACCTCTAGGCTGCTCATGGCATGGATGGGAAGCATCCAGGAAACCCCTCCAGGCTGACAGCATTCCCCAGGACATGCTGGCAGATACAGGGTAGGGCCAGCCCCAATGCTCCAGTGGCTAGCTGGGACCTGTACCACAGCTCTCACACCGTCAGCAGAGGCATGGGCAAAAAGGAAGGTACTTCAAATGCAGATGTGAAAGTAGATGTTCAGGTTGATAAGGAGAACAGATGCCAAGAGCAGGGGCTGCTGCAAAGGGGCAGGACCTGCAGAACAGAAAGTGAAGGGGGTATAGGAAGATGGAGAAGGATTTGATGTTTGATGGATGAAGGAAAGAAAGGGGAGGGAAGGAAGATCAGTTAGGGTGTGCAGATTCATGAGTCGGGTAACAAGTATGTTGAGTCTGATGAGTCTTTGACAAAAACCCCCTTCTATTTCTTGTGGCCAGCTAGGTTCTTTGGTAAGCCCATGGATGACCACATCCATGGTTTGGAGTTTGTTACTTCAAATGCAAAAAATCACAAAGAAAAAATAAATCCTCTGAAAGAATCTTCACGGTCCTGTAGGGCTCTCTATAAAATTTTAATCTTTTCTTGTCTTTCATACAATGTCAAGTACTTATTTTAATTCCTGCTTTATTCTTCAGTATTTCTTAGATTGCTTTATCTCCATGTGCTTGTCAGGCATACTGTAGAAGAAAAACTTCTCCTAGTAACTTAGACCCATGTCCCTGTTTGTATGGAGAAAAGAGTGCTTGGCAGAGGAGCATAGTGTCTTTCACTGGTAAATCAACGTGCATGGGAGATCTCCTGTTTTTGCTGTAGCATGTTTCTAGGTGTGGGAGAAAAGCAGCTTATCTGAGCCAGGTTCAGAATCTAGTCCTTAGTGATCTTCTTACTGCCATTTTCCAAGGTGCTGTGCCAGCATACCTTCCTGTCTGAGACTGACTTTTAATACCTCTAACAATGGAAATCCAGTGACAGTCTAAGAGAAAACATGAAGAACCTGCCTTTGTAAAGGAAGGCTTGCAATGGACAGGTGAGCTTTCAGTAGAAACAATGTGTAGACAAGAAGTCATAATCAGTTGCACAAGGAGCAAATTTATAATAGGGACTTGTGATGTTTGGTTTGCAGAGGCAGGCTCCTGGTGCCACTGGAAGTCCCACCATGGACTGCTTGGCAGAGGGTAGAGGCTGCATGTTTATATGTGTCTGGTTTTATTTATAGGGAGTTTTGGGATTGCACAATCCACAGGAGAAAAGGCAGTGGGAAAAATTAATCTCCTTTCCTGGTTGCCTTGTGGAAAGAGTTATTATGAACACAACTCGTTTCTCAGCAACATAGTTTATTACAGTCAGGAGTTGTGTGAAGGGCAGTTTGGAAATGAAAAGGATAGAAGTGCCTGAAGCATGTTGACTTTGGAGAAACACTTCTGCTATAAGGAGGATGCTTAGGACATTTGTTCCTTATACCTTGTCCCCAAGAAGCACATCCTGAGGGGAACAGAAGTCAAACTGTTCCATAGTGCTGGAAAATTTCAAGGGAATGAGACATACCTGGCATGTGGTAGGTGGAATCAATGCATCACATGAAAACTGAATTGCCTCCTTGATGCTCTCTGTGTAGTGTTTAATATAACACATGGCATTAAAATGCAAGATTCAAGCCAGAAGTTCTCCTCATAAGTAAATTGGGCATCCACCCAAATGCATGACAGGAGATGAGCCTGGTATTGTTTTCTAATGTCAAAAACCCCTGAGTCCTGCCAGCCTGGCAGGATCCAAGTCCCAAGTCAAAGGCTGCTCAGAGAATGCCTTTTTCCTGTAAATATGTGCTTAAATATCAGGCTGCTGAACTGGTGCATCCGGTGTCACTTATCCTGTGGTGGTGATAGGTGAACAAAGAAAATAGCATGATCCAAGACAAATAAAGGAAGACTCTGTAAGACCAAGAAGTTCTTTTTCCTAACAGTGAATTCTCTGAAGTCATTAATGTTCCCACTGATGCAAAGTTAATGGAGAACTGAGCTCCCACAGAATATAAGCTGGAGAATGTGGGACAGAAGTTCCTGTGTCAAAATGCATGAACTGTCTCTGTGACTCTAAAAAGATGTGGTCCAGACCTATTTTGTGGGCTGCACACTGCAAAGTACATTTTGGCATGAGGGCACAATACTTACTGGGACTTGCAGGTGGTTCTCCAAAATAAATAAATCAGCGCTACCAACCTCACTGTCCAGACTAAGGAAAATTAATTGCTATAGAGAGTGACCGAAAACAGATATCAGCCTTGTGCTTTAGGAAGGCCATCCCAGGAGGCCTTGAGCTCCAGAAAAATGCAAGCATGAAGCTGAAGAATGGTGAACCTCCTGCAGCTGTCTGGGACAGGGCTCCCAATTTCCCCATCCTGCTGCTGTTCTTTAGATGTTTAGATATATTGTTCCTAGTTCCCGTAATGTCCCTGGCATCCATGTGTGCTGGCAAGGGAGAGCAGTAAGCTCTGTAATGTCCAATCCAACTAGCAGATTATTGCCTGAAATCTGCTTTCTGAATGGCCCCCTACCCAGTTTTTGGGATGAGCTATTGGTCTAGGTTCATATACACTGTAGCTACTGACTTTTATGAAATAAGCAGCTCAGTGCTTGCACCCTGTGTTTCTGTCTCACACATGCTCCCTGGTAAAGAACAGGAATGGACCATTAGATTCAAAATTTGAAAATTGGAAATGCTCCAGTGCGTATCATCAGCTGGAGAAAAATCCCATTATTACACTGCTACTACAGCATCCACCTTATTTGTGCCTCCAACTCAAATGCATTAAATTTAATTACACAGTAGTACAACCCCAAGACAGATTTAATATATTGGGATAAGAAAAGCTTAAAAAACACCCCACTTCTTCATTAAAAATTGAAGCAGCGCCTGTGCTGGCGACAGGGGAAAGCAAAGTGCTGCCAGCCTGTGGGACAGAGACCTGAGAAGCAGTCATAGAACCATAGAATGGTTTGGGTTGTAAGGGACCTTAAAGATCATGCAGAGACAACCCTCCTGCCATGGGCAGGGACACCTTCCATTAAATCACGTTGCTCAAAGCCCTATCCAACCTGTCTTTAACACTGCCAGGGATGAGGCATCCACAACACATAGTGTCTCACCACCCTTACACCTAATGTGTGATCTAAACCTGCCCTCTTTCAGTTTAAAGCCTTTCTCCTTTGTCCTATCAGTACCTTGTAAAAAGTCTCTCTCCAGCACTCATGTCATCCCCTTTAGCCTGCTATAAAGTCTCCCTGAAGCCTTTTCTTCTCCAGACTGAACGATGCCAACTTCCTCAGCCTGTCCTCATAGTACAATCTTAAACTGTTTTATTAAATACATACAAATATTGAGTTTGTGTTCATTTGATCCAGAACATGGAATGAACAGATGCAAAAACTCCATTAGGTAATCTACTGTGTCCCCCTGGCAGTGCAGAACTGCTGCAAACAGTGTGTTTCTGTTGAATCAGTCTAGTTCTCCATGCTCCAAGCAACGTGATGCCTGGTTCTGAAAATATATTCCTTTGTAAAGAGCTTTTGTTTTTTCCCCTTCACAATGGGCAGTTTAAATTCACCTTGTGATTTCATCCACTATTCTTAATTGCATCCTTTCTCCTGAAGGAGGTAACTCCTTGGTGTGCAGACCCTTTAAATATTGATAAGAAAATCGCTGTGTCCTTTTCTTTTGCAGATGTGTTTAAGCCCAGTTGTATTCATAGTTAGCCTTTTAAATCTTTCCTCCTGCAGCCCCCGCATCCTTTTTGCTGCTCTGCTTTTACAATTTATCACTGGGCATGTGTCTTAACATTTCAGCTTTGATGGTAATACAACAGCCAGAACACATTTGCCAAACCCTTGCATATAAAATGGAAGATAATTAATACTGTTGCTCTTCCATTTTACAGTTGGAGATAGACAATTTGCTTTTGCTTGGACTCTCTTCCCACCACCTTCTGAGCTGGAACAGATTGTCCCCTCCAGTGTAATTTCAGCCATAGTCAGTACTTCAAATTGTTTTTGAACTTTTTTACCTTAAAAACAGGGAGTGGAGGGAAAGGGGGTAAAAAAGAGCAAGTGAATGAGGAGCTTTTGCTCTTCCCATTCATGCCTGTTTCATTCCATCATTAACCCTATCTGTGCTAAAAAGATTGGGGAAAAGTCAGTCATGGGAGGAGTCTGATGACAGGTGAAGGGGTTAAAGCAAGGCAAATGCTTTGGAGGACTGGTGTGCATCAGTGGAAAATAGGCACTTTTGAGCAGCATAGCTGCAGAGGGTAGCAATGATTACATTGGAAGTTTGAACTAGAGAGGTCGAGTAAGTAGGGAAGGTGGCAGAAGGAAGAGATATATCAGTGGCAGCTGATGGGATAAAGGGATAATAGAGGAGAGGGAAGTGGGTCACTACCAGTGTCAAGTAAATTCATCACTTGCTGGATGTGTAGGGTGTGAAAAGCAGACCTCATGGACACGTGAAAGCTGCACCTTGGATTCGTAACTGGAAAAAGAGATAATGCTCTGGGAAAATCTTCTATACTGAGAGTGTATCTTGATATAGAATAATATGACATGGTAAGATGGAGCAGAGTGAACAGGCATTAAGACTGAAAAATCTTCTACCACTAATGTGCTTGGCATAGCAGGGCATTGTAACAAAGACTGATGGAGGTATGAGCCTGAATGATAAAACTCCCCTCAGGGGAGCAAGAGGACCCCAAACTCTAAGGGGAATCTGTATTCAAGGATTCCTCTTTTAGTTTATAGCACTGGGAGGGGAGTATTTATTTCAGAAATATGCCTCCAGAGGAGAAGCGCAGGTGTGTACATCTAATGCAGTAGGAGCTACAGTGTTTGGGTAAAGTTGTGAAAACAATATGATCTTCCTGGATGCTGCCTGTTCCTCCAGGATGACAGGTATTCTAAAAAATTCACTATTGTAGTTAGCATAAGGAAGCCTTATATATCAGTTGGTTTTGCTTTTAGCTCCACAATGCTTAATGGTCACAGGAATTTCCCAGAGGGTGACAGACAGGGAAATACCAAGCAGCCTCCTTTGGTTTGCATGCAACTCACTGGAACAGATTAGCATGCTACAATACTGATTGTTCTGTGTTGTTCTGTTTATGAGCAATTTTTACACATTTATTCAGCTGCCCTGTTACTCATATGATTTTAGCTACATTTCTGCTTTTTTTTCTTCTTTAAATGTGCAATCCCGATCTTCCTGCCAGAAATAGTCTTCAGCAAACAAGTATTTAAGGGTTAAGCAAGCTTGACCTTTCCTATTTTAAGTCTTTGGCACTTCCACATCCATAAACATCCAGGATGAAAAATTAATATAATTTCTCAAGGCATAATGGTATAATTTCCCAAACAGTGAGTACATTTGAGGTAGGCAGTTCCTTTTTTGATTACTTGATAGCCTGCACGCATCAGTCATAGTGGTGTCACCATCCTTTGTTTCAGCTACACATGCTTGTGGCCAGTACAAGTAACTTTATTTTGTATGCAGTCCAGCTGGAGGTTCCATGGTATGTGCACAGGCATTTTCATAAGGGTTAACTGCATGCCTGCTGAGCACAGGAGCAAAGGGTTGGGAAGTTTCTTCATGTGAAGCAATTCAGCAGCCAAAGTGAGTGATTACTGTGAATCAGCAAATATCCCCCTTCCTGTTCCGGGCAGGAAAATATTTGTAGGTGCTTACCCTGTCCTGTACATAAAAATAAATGAGAAAACCAAAGTAGGACTGCCCCCAAGTGTAATTCTGACAGCTTGTTTATGTCCCAGTACATAAGAAATGTTGACTTGTTCTTGGCTTCTGGGAAAGAAAAATGAACCTATGCTTGGGCAGACTTAAATGGCAGATTTTGCTCAAGGGGTTCCCTGGCCTGTGGTTTGTTCTTATCTCTGTTTGTTGCACCTGCTGATTTCAGCCCTATCAGTATGTTTTATAAGTCACTGAATGTGTTTTCCTTGCAGAAGTCTGCACATTTGGCCACCCTAGCCTTGACTCCTTTGTTCATTCACTCACCATGCTGGTTTTCTGACTGCATGTACTCCCTGCCACAGAAGGGTTTTGAGAAATTGCTTTTGAAAATGGATTTGAAATTGCAAGGAGTCCCATGTCTCTGCTTCCCAGATTTATTTACAAAATGTTGTGCTGGATCTGGTACTATATTTTACATGCCACACTGGAACAGCTTAATAGTTTAAGATTTGTCTTAAATAAAATTAAAAAAATCCTCTTTTGGTTTGAAAAACAAGTCTCTTTTCTCACTTAAGATGAATAAATCTTCTGTCTACAGCAACAACTGGTCAAGCTACAGAGCTCTGATTGTAACAGAGAACACTTTTTTCCCTGAAGGGGAGATAATCACTTTGGGTGGTGACTGCTGAAGGATTTAAAATTCCCAGTCTCTTCGCTCTAGCATAGCCGGATCTGAAGGATGGCAGAACAGCAAAGAGAAGCCAGGTGAGGAAGAGGCAAGACCTTCAGCTGTGACTCGTTTTGGCTACGGCATTGTTGGAAAGAGAGGTACCACCTCATTCTTTCTTCACAGTGGTATTGGCCAAGCTGTAGCCTTCCCTGGAAGCCATGTAGAGATGACAGTGCTGCTGTTGAAGTATCACTGAGGAGGACACAAGGGATTGAGAAATAGCAGTAATAAAGGAGCAAACATGCCCTGAGAGAAGACAGGTTGAGTGGATGCAATCTGAAGAGGATTTACTGTGAGCAGAGAGGTGTTGACTAGCGTATCCTTACTGAATATTTGGTGCAAATGCACAGTGAGGCATTTTTTGCTAAGTAAATCCAGAAGAGAGTGGTTGGCAATGAAAGGCCCAGACAGAAGTTCTTTAATTTTCATCTGTGCAAAAGTCTGGTCCTCCAAAGCCACCTCTTACTGAAAATGAAAGCAGGTAGGAATCATTTATAGATTTGAGGGATGGTATAGTTTTTTTCACCCTGCTTTGTCTGGGGTCACCTGTTTGGTTTCCACTCCTACCCGGTGACACTGTGTGGAATGAAGATGTGGTATTCCTCTGCAGATACATACTACTTTGATCTTATTGTGCAAGGGAAACAGAACATACCAGCACTCAAAAAAAAACCCCAACAAGTAAGTGTAGGAGATTAATGCAACAGGAAGGGTTCAATTTAGTTGATTATTAGTGCAGATATACAGCAAGGCATGACAGACACATGAAGTATTTGTAGAATTCTACACAGAATAAATGGAAGTAGCAAAGTCTAAGCAAGGAAAAGGGTGGACCAGAAACAGGTTGAAGCAGAGACAGTTTTTCTTTCACTGTCTTAACCTCCTTCCCTTTCTGGAGAAATCAACCTCAGGGAACCTCATTAATGAGAATTTTAGAAAATATGCAGTTGACAGCAAGTGTTTTGCATTGAATTAGGATCAATGTCTGGAGCTCTAACTGTCTAGAAGATGGCAACAAAACCCTAAACCCTGCTGTAATTTCTACTTGTACAGTCACAGTGAATCTCATTCAGAACAATATTGGTCTGAGGAAGCACAGAGAATACCAATTTCTGACATTTCTTCTACTGTCAAAATCAGATGAAAAACTGAATTTAAAATCAATGTACTGATTACAGCATTAAGGTAGGATTTGTAAAAACTACATTATGGTCAGTGTAATGTCATACTGGTTTAGTAATGTACATGCTGTATTTTGTACAAGTCTGTATCCTTATTTTCAGATTAAATTCTTTACAGTTTGTAGCATTTTCAGCTAAAGCATCATCCCCTGGTTTAGAAGATTAACTCCTCTTCATCTCATGGCAACAGCTCTGGTTGGCATCCTAACACTGCTATTGCCAAATGATTTTGTGATGTTACACGTTCATGCTAAGCTAAATTAGCAGTAGGAGTCCTGCACTGAAGTCACAGTACGTATCATCATCACAGAGTGGGAAATTGTTTGATTGAAGCAATTTCCTATCTAGCCACAGTGGGCAGCTCATAAGCTGTTCAGGACCTTTGCACATGGAAAACATGCAAAGCAATTCAGGATTGAAAAAGGAATACACTCCTGCCCATACTCACATCCCCAGTGAGGCATGCAGCCCTGATCTGAATGGGGAAGGAGATGTATAAGACTCAATACATTTATCATTGGAGGTTAAAGTTGCTGGCACGGACAGAGAGGATGTTGTGGTAAAGACTTCACAGAATCTTGGAAAATTTGCTGCCCGACGATAACTCCAGTATTGGACTTCAGCAGAACTAAACTGCACTATGCAAGGGTATATCTTGATCTCACAGGATAATCAGTTACATAATTAGTCATTGGCATAAGATATCTACTAGAATTGTTTGGAAAAGAAAATATTCTTTAAAAAATATTGACATTTTGTTGGGGAAAAAAAGGAATATATATTTGATTAAGAAAAAGATTTCTTCCTCAGAATCTGAAAGCATTTGAAAGAGAGCAAAGCTTTCTGCAGGAAGGTTTTGTTTAATACAACCCTCTAATTTTCCTGTTACTATAATGTGTGAATGGAAAACATTAGCTGAGTTCCAGTGCCTGGGAGTGGATTATCTTATCAGACTTCTCTAAGAGCAGAACCACAAGTTCCCTTCCCTCCATGGTCTTTGTTCAGGGAAGGCAATGAGAAGTTCACATCTCAGGACTTCAGATGCAACAGTGCACAGTTACTTCTACCCTCAGAGTGGACAGTGTTTACCTCCATAACTGTGTTTTGTGCATGTGGCTTAAAACAGCATGTTTCTCTTTCTCCCACCTCTGAAGCCACTTCATTTCTGCACATTCACATCTAGACTGTTTCTGTTTTAGAGGAAAGGCTTTATTATTGTAATTCACAGGGACTCAGCACCTCACAATAGATATTAAAAACATTTTTTGACCTTTTAAATATTATACCAAACACTGCTAAGCAATTAAGGCAATAAATCCATGTAAACTCAATGTGTAATTCCTCTTAGGAATATAAATGTGAGAAAATTAAATGTCAAC
Organism: Acanthisitta chloris; assembly: GCF_000695815.1. Classification (NCBI taxonomy): domain Eukaryota; kingdom Metazoa; phylum Chordata; class Aves; order Passeriformes; family Acanthisittidae; genus Acanthisitta; species Acanthisitta chloris. The sequence goes on from NW_008674745.1 coordinate 11,231, forward strand.
ATCTACCTTGGAGCTTACAAGTGCAGCCATAGAATGTGAATTCATTGCCTTAGCTGAATTCCAATTTTATCTGTATTGCTGTTAGAGTTGTTGGGTTGAGTTTTTTAATTTTTTGAAAGAAGTTCACATACATAGTCTCTTCAGTAGCGCTTTTGAGGGACTTTCTCTGACACTTTACTGCTGATCCTGTAGAAGTAGGTGCAAAAACATCTCGCATGATTTTAAGAGAAGCACAGTTCCCAGCTCTGTCAGGGAGTGACCTGGGTGACATCATTTCACCTCTTTGTGTTCTGTTTCCTTTTACAGTGTCTCTTGTCTCATTGGACTTGAAAATTTCTGGAGGAAAGAACTGTATCCTATTCTGCTTTTACACCGTCCCTCGTGCCATCAGGGCACCATGTGCTCAGTCCCAGACTCAGCTGAGGCTTATTCATGGTACATAAACTCAAACACTAATAATACACACTGCCCACTCCTGTCTGCCTGTGCATTGAGAAGGAAAGAGGAGAGAAAGCAGGAGCATTTTTTTACAGTAAGGCACCATCCAGAAGCTCCTACTGTTTGGAACTGAGACTGTGAAAGCTATGTGCTTCCTAATGACTCAAGAATTCACTGCAATTAAAAAAAATACAAAGAAAATTCCTTCCCTTGGCATATTTTGTTGATAGAGTGCTAATTCCATCTCAGGACATGGTGGGTTTAGGTTGGAAGGTTGTCGTTGAGAGTTTTTGATTTGTTTCAGTCCTAGTTTTATAATGTCTCCTCAACTAGCTAATCCTGCCAGAATACAGGAGGATCCTACTGTTATTTTTGTGTACACTAGTCTGGTTGTTTTTCACTGTTATACTGAATTTTCTGTACTTAATATAGCAAAAGGAGCTGCCAACTCTTCTGTGGACATAACGTCTGTGTCATCTACCAGCCTGAGCTCAGGTGGATCAATTGCCACAGTAGCATGATAAAGCTGACAAGAATATTGCGTCACCAAAATGTGAACCTTTTCCCTTTTAATTGATTTTTTGACAGTTAAAGATACAGCCTGATGATCAAGTTGGTGTCAGTCTAACTAATATTTCCATCATTTAAAAATGCACCAAGAAGGGGAGAGTTTGATTTTAACATTCAATTTTCTAGCATTTTGTATTAGTAAAATAATAAAAATGCAGTGGATGCCATTGTCTCAGACTGACATCCTCGGAGGGATATAACCTTGCTCCTGTTGCTAGCTGAAATGTGAGTAAGAATAGCATCTGTGAAGTCAAGCCAATAACCCTCCTTTTTTGAGTTTCAGAAAAGTTGATTCACCCAAATCCAATTAAAAGAATAACTCAGTGAATTAATTAAATTGCTCTTCCACTAAAGTTGAGGCTTAAATAGTTTGCTGCACTTGACAGAAAAGCAAAATAACTTTTATTGAATAAAGGGTGAACCGAAACAGAATTTCTGCCTTTGAGGTATGCTGGGAATTGAGTGCTCAGCTCAGAATAAATGATAAACTTGACTATTTCCAAGTGGTTCCTTGATGGGTTCATCCATACTTGCCAGTAGACGCATGATACCTTAGTTGTCACCTACAGGGATTAATTGCTTCTGGTCAGGTGTACAGTGATAATCATCTTGCACATTTTCAAGAGGAGACAGTGTCTTTCCAGCAGTCCTTGTCTGGGCTACATGTCAAGTTCCCCAAGTCTAGCTGTGCAATGCTGTCCCCTTCCTGACCAAGGAAAGGGAGAGAAGATTGTGTGAATAATCTCATGGATCAGGATAAAGAGAGGGAAATTGCTTACCAGTTACCATCATGTGCAAAACAGACACAGCTTTGGGGAAAATAAATTTAATTTGTTGCCAAAGAGAAACAGAACAGAATGGTAAGAAATAAAGATTTATTTTTTTTTCTACTAGAAACTAGGAAACATTTTATAAGAAGACATTTGAAACTTCTGTCAATAATTGATAATTAATAGAGGCACTTTTGTGCAACATTATATTGTTCCCTGTTCAAAGAGCTATGCTAAAATTAGCTGCCCACAACATAATTTAGAGTTTCAAGTGTTGGCGAAATAGAAAGTAATTCTTACCTACTCTATGCTGATTCACACTTTGCATAATGCTGAGCAATTGGAATGCCCCTTAAAGTTAAGAGCACACTTACTGTTCAGCATCTAATTCTTCCATAGTTTTTGCTACATTCATTTTTAAAAGTTGTTTACACACCAGTTGGTCTGTTATGGATACTCTCTGAACCATACACAGAGTCAGAGCAAAGGTCATAACCAAAGTACTGATGTTTTATTCGTGAAATCAAAGAACATAAGGGAGGTTGGTTTGATGTGGTTTTGGGGTTTTCTTAATTTATTTTTTGATTTTATATTTTTGATAGTGTTTTTTCAAAAAAAAACCCCTTCCTTGTTGAATAACCTGCATAGGTATGTAGAATATGACTGAGAATAATATCAGAGCAGATGATTTTTGTAAAGCTGGAAAATTGCAGTGGCAAAAAAAGAAAAGCTACATTTTGCCTAAAGAAAAAAGATAACTGAAGTCTAACAAAAGAGCTGGACTAGAACTTAATTAATAAGTCAGTCAAATCTCTTCAAACATTGAATTTGGTGAAGTATTGCAAATTTAATTTGACATTACCAAATTAGTACTCTACTTCTTACTACATGCTATGCATAGTACTATATAGCTATTATATATAGCATGTTTGCACATACCTCATATGTATATATGCAAAATATTTCTCAGTGCCCAGCTTTGGAATTAGTGGCTTGGGGGAGTTTATACCCAATCTTTGTAAAGGATTTCTTCCTTTTCCTGTGGAACTGAGGTAGTCTTCTGTCCTAAGAGACATTACCATAAAAATAAAATACTCTAATTTGCATTCTATGAGGTACTTAAGTTAGGAATACATGCATACAAAACAACACTACCAGAGGTGCAGTGGGCAGACACTGATCAATACCAGGACACATAGGAGATGCTATGAAAGCTCTGTTTCCATGATTGAAGGCTTTACTTTAGAGCTCAGCTGAAAGTTGACTACACCATCTTCTGCACCTGCTTCTGTAGGGCAGCTGATGGGTTCTGACTCATAAAGAAAAGCCACTCATTTAATGGTCAGATCACAGATCCAGGTGTTTCTCAAAGCTGTGCTAGAGGCAGTTTGGAAGAGCTGGATGTTATTTGCAGTCATTTCTCTGACCAGCACCAGGTCTACAAGGACATTGTGCTTGCCTGCTGCTGCTCCACTCCCATGAAATGGTGCACTAGTGTCTGCTTCAGTGGGAAGCTTTTCCTCCCTGACCTGCCCAGTCTTAGATCCCAATCTTGTATCTTAGCATCTGGACCCAGATGGTATTTACTGGGCAGAAGACATTCCTGTTGGCAGTGGCAGTAGGTTGTTGGAAAAATGCTTAAAACTAATAGAGTTGAAAATATAAGTAAATAAGAAACTGACCCTTCAGACATGCAGTCCCACTAGTTCTTGGAAACCACAGCCAATTTGAATGGAGCATAGAAGCTGTGGGACCAAATAGCTTCTTATTAATTCCTCTCAACAGCTGCTAACAGCAGCTCATGGGAGGTGTAGGTGTTTGCTCTTTTCTTTCTCTTATAGCAAAGATTTCTGAATATAGGACAGAATATATTTCTGAATATATCACTGGTGCCAGGAGATAGATAGATATATAGGTAGATAGATGATAGATAGATAGATAGACAGATAGATAGATAGATCAATAAATGAAATCCTGTTGTATCTAGGACAGCAAAAATTCTTGGAGTGCTGTTCTCTTCTCCTGGGAGGCATTACTGTTCTTTATAGTATGACAAGCAGAAGCAGATTCTTTACATTTTCACTGGAGCATTTTCAGTTCGAGAAGGTTTGGTATAATATTATAAAAAAAAGAAAACCTCTCAGATTCCAAAATATTTTTTGAGTTCTGTTTTTTGTTGCAGATAAAGAAATAGCATTAATTTATCTATATTTTTCCCCAGCTAAGAAGACAAAGAGAAACTAGTATCTAATTCTTCAGAGGGCTGGAACCAATACATGACACTTGGTTTAGGATGGTAGTCATTTACTGTGATAAAGTCCTCTGCTTGTGTAAGGAGAAATGTAGCCATCACCAGGCAGTTTGCTGACACTGGCTAACAGAACATATGCCTGTGTTTTTGCAGGGAGATAGCAGATGTCATCCTGTAGGAAATCTGTGGAGAAAGTTCAGATGTGACCTCAAACTGTACTTTTGCCTCTAGCCTGACAGCGCAAACCTCCATCACCCACTCCACTGTGTGTTGTGCCTTACACCTGCACCATCCAACACTAAAGATGCTCTAGTCAACGTAAATAGCCAGGCTTCATTGCTCAGTAGTTTTGTGCAGCTGGTCTTCATCATATGCTTGTCGTGAATGTCTGCCCTAGATGCAGGGTTCATAGGGAAAAGGACAGCAGGAGGCTATTCCCTGTTTGTGACATGGCCACAAGCAGGTGGCTGTGTTAGCCACCCATCAGGAGAGCACTGGGGTTAAACATCTGCCCTGCTCTCCTGAAAATGGACTCTTTATTGCCCCTTGCTCTTCCATGGCTTCAGAATCTTTCATATTGCAACCACTGAATGCACAACAAATCCAGTTCACACATAGATCTGAGCAACTTCTGATTCAGCAGAGAAGATGCAATTTCTGTGCATGTAAGGAAGCCAAATATCACTCTGAAATATAGAGGCAAACTCCTTGGGGAGATGTGTCGTGCTGCAAAGAGCTGAGGGCAAATTAAATTTGAGAAGAGAGACAGGCAGAGGGTAAAAGCTCAATGAATATGTAAGGCAGGGGGATTTCTGCAGAAGACATTACTGCAGACTCAGCTGTAATTAAACTGCCCACAGCTGCGGTTTCACTGTCACCTTTGGAAAGGGAGGATGCTTTAACCAGCATCAAAGTCAAAGGAAAACTTTAGGTACAACCTAACCTCAGGTTGCTCACCTAAGAGAAAACCATTTTATTGTACTCTGTCACCATACAGATATTCATAAACTGCTTTAATTTGGGAAGACTTTAGAGCAGATTGCTGTGAAAATATGGAAAATCCTTTCATTTCTTATTCACATTTTGGTGGTTTATTCCCCTTCCCAGTGGGAAGGGAGAGGGAAAATTAGAAAGAAAAGTTTCAGAACTTCTTTTCATAGAATCATAGAATCAACCAAGTTGGAAGAGACCTCAAAGATCATTGAGTCCAACCCTACTGTGGTTACTAGACCATGGCACTAAGTGCCACATCCAGTCTCATCTTGAAAACCTCCAGGGATGGTGAATCCACCACCTCCCCGGGCAGCCCATTCCAATGCCTGACTACTCTCCCTGTAAAAAAATCTCTTCCTAATATCCAACCTAAACCTCCCCTGGCAGAGCTTGAGTCTGTGCCCTCTTGTCCTACTGCTAGATGCCTGCGAGAAGAGATCAACCCCCACCTGACTACAACCTCCTGTCAGGGAGCTGTAGAGGGTGATAAGGTCTCCCCTGAGCCTCCTCTTCTCCAGGCTGAACAGCCCCAGCTCCCTCAGCCTCTCCTCATAGCACTTGTGCTCAAGTCCCTTCACCAGCCTCGTTACTCTTCTCTGGACCTACTCCAGCACCTCAATATCCTTCCTGAACCGAGGGGCCCAGAACTGCACACAGTACTCAAGGTGTGGCCTTACCAGCGCCAAGTACAGGGGCAGAATCACTTCCCTGGTCCTGTTGACCACTTTTTTGCTCTCTATTTTAAAAGTGTGTTTGTGAAAGATATAGGGGAGAGGTAGAAAACAGAATGAGACTCTTTAGAAGGAGGAAAATTTGAGAAATTGCCCCATTCACTCCATTGTTTCTTATTGACTCTTTTTTCCTACTACTTTCCAGCAGAAGGAAAGAGAGAGGGAGGGATGGACAACAAAGAAAGGAAGGTGATGGCATGGAATCCAAACATTACAGGTTTTGCTCTCTTAATAAGGCAACTATATTTTTCTTAAATTTTTGTCAACCCTTACTTTGAGAAGAACACTTTTAAAACCAGTTCTACTTGATATGCATTGTTATTTGTGTATATGCCACTCTGCATGTCTGCAAGAAGACAAAATCATTCTGCAGAGTTTGCCTCAGTGTGGACAGATGTGGCAAGCAGTCTAGCTTTAAGATACATTAGTGGAAATGGATGCTATTCTTGTTGACACCAGATAGGTCTCTTTTTGAGGTAAGAAGATAGAGCACTGTAATGCTGCAAAAAACTGGGAATATACAGTCAATGAGTGAAGTGAAACTGAGTTTAACTCAGGGAAGCTCCAATGGAGTTTCCAAGGTAGCACTCAAAAAGCCTATCAGAGGAACAGAGTAAGTCTGCATATGAGAGAAAAAAGGACAAGGAGTGTGGTTTGCAGGCAGGAGATACAGACCAAATTGATAGCCATGCCATAAAGGCTGGGGGTATAAAGGACAAGCCTAGAACAGAAGGGAAGAAAGCACAGAGTATGGAAGACCATTATCTTCAAAAGCAAGAATTGCAAAGTGTGAGAAGCAACTGGCTTTTGTGTCTTTTAAGGCAGCATTAGATATAGGAAGACCAAACAATAACTCACAGGAAAGTGGGTTCCCCAGGTTGTAGGCAACATTTCATACCAGCAATGCAGTAAGTCCTTCAGTACTCTTCCAGTTACAAACCAGTAAGTGCATAGTTCAGATGCAAGCTTCGAATTGCTCTATGGTAAATTGCACAAGCATAAAATACATTTGTGGTGTGAATATTTCTTAAAGGCAGGTGTAAGAACTACATTGCTAAGCGACTACTTTCCTCTTGTAAATGTTTTGCTTTTATCTCACCTATTATTTCTTAGGAACTTCCAAATGGGACAACTGAAATTTTCTTAATTAAAGTTATCAGGTCTGAACATGATGCTTGTAGATTATTAACTTTGTATCAGACTATCCTGCAAATGCTCTGCTTTGCTTCTTGAGGGATTCTGCAGCAAAGTAAGATATTCTGATTTCCTTAATCAGAGGCTCTAAGGCATCAGAGTTAAAGCTAATTAGGATTTATGAGATTGGAGGAGATACAATTTGTATGCAAACACTATAGGTGATAAGGGGTGTAAGATGAAGACTATAGATCTCAGCCGAACTCGGGTACCACACTTTTACAGGATAAATCATTAGGAGTACATTACACATTAGTTTTCCATTTTGTCTTATTTTCAGTCAGAAGGCTAAGGCAGGAAATACTGTGCATGTCACACAATTTTGTGGCCTACCTTTTGTTGAAATCTAGGCTGGGGCTGAAGCAGCAATCAACACCTCCTGCTTAAAAAGCATTTCTTTTCAGTGAAGTCTCAGTCACTGAAACAGCACCTCTCCATTCAGATGTCCATCCTGTTTTCCTCTTAACACCTGGATCATAACACATCATGAGTAGGTATGTGCTTTGTGAGCATTCACTGAGGACTCTGTAAGAGGAATACAAACCTGCACCAGTGATTTTAGACTAAGTGCTCTTGAGAGCTCTTTGAACCATCCCACTAAATCCAAGGCAGCTGTTCCATTGTAAAAGTCAGCTTAACATATGGTTTATAGCAATCATATACTTATATTATATACAGTACAAAATAAAACAAAAGGTACTTGAATTCTATGAAGACAGCAAATTGCTATAAGCAGAAATGGAGAGAGAACAGTGATTATATACAATCTGTACTAGACTAGCATGAAACATTACCAGCAAAAGGAGAGGAACCATGCAGGGGGGGACTTCTGTCTAGTTGGCAGCTAATACCAATAGATATTTGATGAATGGAATCTCTCTAGGAGCCTCTGGTGGTAACAGTAACATTATTTTTCATCTGGCACACTGTTTCTCTGCTGGGGCAATCTGAGGGGAGACTGAAAGTTGAGTGTGTAGGATTTTTGTTGTGCACATATGTGAGTTCGTGAATTAAAGAAAATATTAATCCTGAAAGGGTCTTGAAGAAGCCCTTTTAGCCATCTGCCTTCTCTGGGGAAGGATAAGTGCATGTTCTTGGCACTGCTTTGAAAGTGCCAAATATTCCTATGATCCTTGTTTCAACATTTGGAAGGGATTTTCCCCTTATATTTGGATTATTTATCTTTTGTGGAAAAGAACTTTACATTCCATGCCTGGTGCAAAATGAAACCATTGATTGCAGTCCTTTATGAACACTCTTTGTTCCACATCTTCATGTCGAAAACACTTTGCCTCTGTTTCTCTTTTTCTTGAAGTCTATCTATTCTAGATGGAAGAAACAAAATTCTTGACAATTGTTTCTCATCAATCTGTTTTCTAAAGCTTTCAGAAATAATGCTACTCTCTTCTGGAATTTTCATTTTATTTTTACGTTTTTGTACCCCAGACAAGTTCTCAACAGTGCTGAGAGAGGCAGAAAAATTACTTGCCTCTTATGAAACCTCCCTTTGTACATCACACAATTGGACTGAAGTTTCTTACAGCAGCATGTTCTTGACTCATATTGAGTTTCTAATCTACTCTAACCTCCAGATACTTTTTCCTTTGTTAGCAGAGACAGTGACAGCTGCAAGAGATTCAGCCTAGAGGTATCAACAAGTGGTTTGTTTACAAGATGTTCCCTCATCTACATGGCTATATATCCTGGTGCAATCTCCAGTCAGGGTCTTAAAAGGCAAAGCTATAGCAAAGTCCCTAGACTGGGAATGGGAATTCATGCTACAGGAAACTCTAAAAGCTGCAATGTAGCAAACAGAGGGAAATAATTGTGGAGAATATAAAGCTCACAAAGTTTCCTAATCATACTTATCAGAGAAGAAAACAAGTTATATTTAGGACACATAGGCTCAAAATTGGCAGTAATGATTTTGGAGGCTGGATTTTGGAGCTGTTAACAACATTTCAATCATCTGTAAATTACTTGAGAAATCAAAGTCATCAGTTCAATAGCAGTAGACACTGGCAGTGTTCTTGGCTTGGTTCTGCACTATTTTGGGATAGGTGTGGAGAAGGGGGGATATCACACAGAGTCAATGCTAATACCCCATGGAGCTCTGTATATTTCTCCCCAATGATCTCGCATGAACCTCAAATTGACTCTAGAAGATTGCAACAGCAACACATCAGTTTAACTTGGTTTCCTGCCATGACAAGGACCTGAACAGTCATAACCAAAGGAAGAAATTTGAGTTATTTTGAGACAAGAACAAGACAATGTGGTTTTTTTTTTAATGAGAAAGACATCTTCTAGTGAAGGAAACAGACTTTAGTGACAGAATGGTGGAACTGTTGTTTCTTCTGCAGAGAGTTTCAGGCTCCATTTCTATTTAACTGGCATCAAGCCCACTTTCAGAGTTACACTTTCCTCTGAGCTTTAATTTGCACTTATAACTACATTCCACTGACTGAACACAATTACTGTTTTCTCACCTACAACTTTCCTGTTTAGAAAGAAACTGCCCTCACCTAAGCTGTTCCTCTCATGTTCCTCACCCTTTTTCTCTGCTTCATTGCCATGGCTGTGGCTGAAGGGGTAAATGCAGAAAGCAAATAAGCAGTTGTCAGTGAAGGTAAAGATGGTACAAGTCTAATGGAGAAACCTACTGGGAACAAACTTGTACAAAACCAGTGAGCAGTAGTCCTTTTAACGTCACCTGACCACTCTGTTCTTCAGGGAGCAGTGGGTACTTAGGCCAGTGCCAAGGGGTACATGGGTACCGAGTCACAGGCTGTGTGTGCATTCAGCTTTCTTGTCCAGGTGTCACAGATTCTTTCTTCTGATCACTTTGATAATTTTTCCAGTTCTTCCTTTGAGCCTGGTAGTGATTACCTCACCAGCTGCTTTTCCCTCTGCCAGCTTTTATATTCTGTTTTTCTCTTCTTCTGTCTTATTTAGGGAATGGAAAATCACCCTGTGATCTTTGCATGTAATCTTTGTTTTCCTTTTGAGAGTGAGGCTAAGAATAGTTATATTTCTCTTGTTGGATAGTAACTGGGTTTCTCACATCAGCTACAAGGTGTTAATATACACCATTGCTCTCTTGACTGTTTGTCAACTTTCATCTTATCTCTTAATTGATCTTCAGCTGAGCAGCATTTCCTAGGTTATCATGAGGTAAGTTTGGGGTACAACCAGCTAGATCTTTTAAAGGCAACAGCTATTTCAGTTCAAATTAATCTCAGTAAGCACTCATAGAAAACAACAACATACATCTCAATGTCTGGAAGGTATTGGTTTTCCAAACCATGGCTGCCCAAAAACACGTGTTAAACAGAACTTGCCCTTAACTTGAAGTGAAGTCACAGGCTCTCTACCTGCCTCTCTGAGACCTGCATAAATTCAAGCTATGGTTCCTGTTGGATTTGGGAATGTATTTCTCATTTTCTTTCTTTTTCTGCATACTAATGCAAATAGAAAATCCCTCACTCCCTATATGATGTAATAGAGCTTTGAAATCTCAGTTCTTAACAACTTCCCTCCATGAACATATTTGAGTTCTTGGGGAAGGACCTCACACCATCAGGGACTGAGAGGACAGTGTTGCTGCCTGTCGGGGTCTCACGAACTAAAGCCCAGCTGGAAGAAGCCTCCTCACACCATGCCCCTCTGGCCTGACACACAGCACTGGGCTCTGGCCCAAGCAGTTGGAGTATTGATTTTACATGAGTAGAGTTTGCCAACACCTTTGGAGGAACTACAGATCGAAGTGCAAGTTCAGGTCCTTTCCTTTAAGCTCTGGCCCAAGCAGTTGGAGTTGAAGTATTGATTTTACATGAATAGAGTTTGCTAACACCTTTGGAGGAACTACAGTTTGAAGTGCAAGTTCAGGTCCTTTCCTTTATTTATTGTTATTCCTTTGATACTTTTATGTGTATTTATATTTATAAGGAGCCTGCTAATGTGTGAGGAGATACTTTTATGTGTATTTACATTTATAAGGAGCCTGCTAATGTGTGAGAGGAAGGAGGAGCAGGGGGAGTGGAGAAAATGAAAATTATTGTATGTTTTGTTTTTATCCTATTTCCTACAATAAATGCTGCACCTTTCTCCCCTCCTTGCTGCAGCTGTGTGGACATTACAGTATCTACAGTAACAACACGAGAGTGTTCCTGGCAGATGTAAAGCTCAATTGCTGTAAACAAGGATTAAAAGATTGTTGCACAGAAACAGCTGAATTTTGCACAGCTGTTTGAAATGAATATACATTTTCTCCAACCATGTGCTAACAAAATAAACACACATGTTTAGGAACCATTTTCAATTAGTTTGCTTTTGTGCCTGCACATTTCACACTCCATTAACTGTCAGTACCTTGTATGGAATCTGTCAAGACAAAAGTTCCTCTTTTCCCCCATAAGCTACCAAGGATATATTACAGAGAGTAGTAAATATATAGGATTTCTCTTAAAAGTTTGTGACTCAAGAGACAATATTTCTAATTGAGAAACTGTCATCTTAGTGAAAAACTTACTGATAGTAACAATGAAGAACAGAGTAGGGTAGGCAGCTTTATGAAACAGATATCTAGGAACCAGACAGAAACTAACTCACTGAAACAACCCCCTCAAAATTGGAAGAGCTAGTCAAGTTGCTTAAACTAGACGTAGAAAAGTGGTTCTTGAAGCCTGTGGTTTAATAAACTGAAATAACCAAGATTTTAAGGTAGAATATCACCTATTTCCTAATATAAAACTCCTGAAATATGTATAAATCTCTTATTGAATTGTTCAGTCCACAAAAATTTTTGATATTTATATATATTTATATATATATTTTTA
>NW_008674746.1:0-5849 GCF_000695815.1 Acanthisitta chloris
AAAAGCATTATATATATATATATATATCTATAAGGAGAGCATTATATATATTGTACATATATGAAAACATGCCATATTTTACACTCCTGTCATATTTCAAAGGGAAAAGAAAGATGCCTCCAGCATCCCCTTTCAGAGCCCTGCACAAAAAAAAAAGAAAAAGCTGACCTGTGGGCAAAACTGTTGGCTCAGTGTTGCTTCCTCTTTTTCCTGTGATTAATGCCTCTCGTTAATGGGAGGAGAACTGGCAGAACCAGCTCAAAACATACCGAGCTAACCGTAGGAGAGGGTTGTTTTCCGGCGCAGCAGGTGGTTGTTTTCCGGCACAGCAGGTGTGTGCAGCGCTTTGTTGAGCAGCCCCAAAGCACAGCAGCCCTCTGGGTCTCCTCCTGGGGTTTGTCTCCTGGAGGGACCCGTGGAGCGTTAGCTCGCTGCCCGGGCTGGCTTCATGTACCCTGAGTTTCCGTTTGTCCCGTGGCCAAGATTATAAGCAGTGAAAGTAGAAAGGGAAATGACTCTCCTGACTTTCTAACGGGTTGTGTGTAAACCCCCAGAGTAGATGTGCTTGCCTGAGGAGGACGGCGTGGTTTTTCTTTTCGAGTGCAAGCTGCAGTTGGAAATTGAAGTTTCAGGTGATGGGTGTTGGAGTGCTTGGCCCAGAGGTGCTCCTGCTCTGGAAAGCAGAGTTTAGCGCGGAGCTGAGTGACGTGGGCACTCGAATCGTGCAGCCTGCAGAGCCCGAGTGCGTGGGGCTGCGTTGGTGTGGCCAGCGGAAGGACTGTGTTGGTGAAGGAAGGGTTGGCTGGCTCAAACTGCTTGCTGGGGAGGGTTTAATAACCTGAAGGTTGCCCTGGCTCTTGTCTAGGTGCAGGTTTGACCGACCCCACTGCTGTGTGGTGTATCAGAACTGGGGAAGTTGCTGTTCCCTCCTGCCTGGGAGTAATTCCCAAAGCTGCTGCTCCTGGCAGTTGGTGGGCACACAGGAGGCCCATGGCTCCCGGCTCAGTGCTGGCCCCGGTGCGGGGCGTTTGGTTTGGAGAGAGCAGCCCGTGCTCCTTCGTGTGCCGTGCGTGGTGCTTTCTGGGCCAGCTGATGGGGGACTCTCCTGGTGAGCCTTAGCGGTCACTGCTGGCAATTAGTTGCACTTGTTTGGCAGTTAAAGGGGAGGGTTATTGTAAGGGTCATACCTGATGTTAAATAACAAGGACAAAAGGAAGGACTTCTCTGAAACCTAACTCTGTCTCAGTGGGATGGTGGGGGCAGGTTGTTCCTCACATTCCTTGCTGGAAAGGGATGGACCTGCTCTAAACGGGAAGGAGTGGGGTAGGGGTTGTGTCCCTGAGCACTGCAGGAGGAGCCTGACATGGTAGCTTTGCATCCAGGGGGCTGTGGGCTTTGTGGGGAGTGGGAGTTGCTGCCCTGAGTCAGGAATCAAAGTATGTATATTGAGGAGGAAACCAACAAGCCCAGGCAGGAGAGCTCTCTGTCTTTTTTATTGAGAGTACCATGTACACTTTATCCTTCTGTGTTTTTTTTAATATTCTTTTTTTTCTACTGAACCGTTTCCAGAGCTTTAAAATGCTGCCTAATATTCATGACATTTTATTTTTGTATTTAAAATTGTTATTGCCGATCTGGTGTTGTTGCATGGGTGTGAAGATTTGCATGGAGAAACTAAGTCCCAATGACAAAATGTCTGAGGTTTGTTCTTAGTTTGACAATCAAATAATAATACTGTAGGGTAACTGGGGGACTTCCAGAAGGAAGGAATAAGCTGCTAGAACTTGATCTGAAGAGGCAAGGCTGGATAGCGGTGAGAAATAATGACTCTTGTTCCCAGTGGCACGAGTACAGGTGGGAACTTGTGATGCCTCCTTTGCGTTGGGAACACGTGCACCTGAGACCCTGTGGTTTTCCTAAGTAAAGCCAGAACAAGCAAACATTGCTGTTATTCCTCAAGTTGGACTGCAGCTTTCTGGCATTGTAAGCAATCTGGAGTCTGTTGGGTGCACATCAAGGCACGCTTGATGTTCTTACTGCATTGAATAGTCTGATCTGGTGTCTCACCTGGGCACAGACCCTTCGGGCCCTGTGAGCTGCTTGAGGCAGCAACCACTGAAGTGCAGTGGGCACACTGAGTGTGGGTTGGCACTGAGCAGGTGGCTCCTCCTGGCCTGCTGGCGGGCAGCCCTGCTGTGGGCCGGGAGCTTTGCTGCTTCACCTTCCACCCCTTGTTGTGCTCGAGGCACAGCTCATTGCAGGTGTATCTGTACAGAACTCCTGCCTCAGGCTCTGTTGTAGTGGAGGAAGTTTCTTGGACCAGAGCTCTTGTGCAGCTGCAGACAGTTTTGGTGCCTCCTCTTGTACTGGCCTCCCTGCAGCAGTGGAGTAAAGAAGGCTTTAATTTCGCAGGCTTTTCCATTCTCCCTGTGACCTCTTCTCTGCTACTGAAGGTGTTTTTAAATAAAGCCTCTAGAGCAGTGTTCCTTCTATAACTGCATGTGAAATGTTGCTTTTCAAGAATCCCTGCTAGTTAAACTTGCCTGTGCAAGTAGATTCCAATAGCAAGTCCAACCCCCCAAGGAAACAGTAGAGAACAAGGTGAGAGGTTCGTGTCGCCCTGCATGGCACCGTCAGAAAGCAGATGAGGGAAAAGTGCTTGGGAAAGGGAGGAAGTTTGTAGGTAAATTAGGCCAAAGAGCAGTGGAAAACACAGAGCAGTCCTGTGGCATCGTTGAAAGGTAGGAGCAGCCAAGGTGGATGGAGAAGAAACCTGGTGAGGAGGGCAGCACGAGCATCCAACTTTAGAGTTTTTTTGTGATGCCCACTGCGTGATGGGCACAAAAAGCAGAGGAGAAGGGGGTAAATTTTGTCTTGGCATCTAGAATCACGTGTGCAATGTGTTTTTTTAGCGGTCTAGTCACTGTCCTCACCACATATGCTTTGGACTTCAGCTGGAGTCAGTGGAGGTGGTACTAACACTGGCATTTTGCCTCCTTCCATCCCAAGCTCTGCACAGAATTGCAAGAACCTGTGCTTCTACAGAGAGACAGTCAAGCAGTTACAAGTATTGACACTTAAATCTTTGCTTCCTGGTCATTGGTCTGTTTGTGGGAGAAGGATAGCTGGTGTCCTTCAGAGCTGTTTCTCAAAGGCCTCCTGTCTCTGCAAGGCTCTGCCATTTCAGGCTCAGCACTGTTTCTCTGCAGTCAGAAGGTAAAGGCATTATACATGGAATTGAAGGTTGAAGCTGGAGAAGCTGGCAGCCTGCAGTAATGTGTACTGCAGAAGGCAGTGTCGGTGCAGGCCCTCGCTCATGGACAGCCATCAGTGAGGGGCCCATCAGAAGGGTCTGTCCTAAGCCAAGTCGTCCAGTTTGAGCATGCTCTGATAAATGGCTTCGTTTCTCTGCCTGGTCTCTTCTCTCCTCCTTAGGCTCTGGCTTTTCAGCAAGGCTGGTTTTACTCTCCTGCAGTGACTTGTCCCGGAGGAGGGACTGCTGCTCTGACTTTGAGCTCTGTGGGGGCTGCCACACCGCGCTGCCCGTGCTGCACTCAGCTGGAGGCTGGTGTTTCTCAGGGCAAACTTGGCCTGGTACTGGGGAAGAAGTACGAGGATAGAGTGGTCAAAGCGCATGGGAAGTGACGTGGGGGATTGCCTCTTGAGGCAGCTCTAGAACTGCTGCCCCTGAGAGCCAGAGGTGTTCCTGCCTTGCTCAGGGAGGAGCTGATGCACTGAGCATCCTCTGCTGGTCCCTCAGCCAGGCCATCCCTGCATGCTGCAGAGCACGGGCTCCAGGATCCTGCCTGTGGGTCAGGGCATCTGGGGCTCACAGCTCCCATGGCCACCACAGACATCCTTTCAGAGTAGTTCAGAGTGTTGAAGGTTGGTAGTTGGAGCTGATATTGGTCAGGGCCACCAGCTGTTCGCAGACGGTCAGTGTGAAATACTGTCCAGTACATTGGTTTAGTACAATGAAGCTTTACTTTGAAAATGTGTCATATAAACTGTATCATAATATGCAGAATGGAGTTAAATGTGGTCCTGCAACTGCAGATTCACAGCTGAGCAAACCAAGTGTACAGAGCATTTTCCTTGAAAGATGTGTAAGTTTCACTGGGATTACCTTCGTGTTCCTCTTTGCACCTTTCACTTGTGTAAACATAGACTTCCTCCTGTCTGTGTATTTCACAGGGTTTGCTGTTGTTTGTTAGTTTAATTTTGTTTCCTTCTGAGGCTGCTGGAGTACTTCATGTGGTGTGCTGCACCCTTTGAATTGCAGACCTCTTGCTTGGAAAGGCTAACGAGAAAGTTAAATACACCACAGTGTGCAGAGTCCAGTCCCGTTATCCCTGCAGAGCAAATGAATGAAAACACTTGGAAACTGACTGAGGAGAACCCAATACTGATGACACAGAAACATACTTTTATGAGCAATGAAACGTGTTCTATAGTTGTCATGTTTCACACCTAGGTGTGCAGATTATCTTTTCTGAGACAAAATTAGCTCAATCAGCTTTTGAAGAGTAGAAGCTTTTTAATTGCTAATTTTCTTTTTATGATTGGAAAGGGAACAAACATTCTTATGTGTAGTATGTGTGTAAGTAGCTTTGATCCTTGAGAAACTTCACCTAAGGTAGGTAGTGAAGGACTTCTGCCTGGGTGTAGCATACTTGACCCTTGGGACAGAGACCCACCAGGCAGTGCTGCATTGCTGCTGCAGAGACAGGACCTCTAGAACGTGTGTCCTGGGTGTGCTGAGAGCTTGCACCAGCTAAATCAGACACTAACATACCCTCTTTAGGTCTGATGGACTTAACTGGTGGTTGGTTGGGGTTATTTTAAGTAGGTCTCATTCCTAGTCAGGTGTTGAGTTGTGCCTTTTGAATTTCCTTAAGGTAGTCGTTGAACTTCTGTGGCCCCTCAGTGGCTTGCGTGCATGAGGTCACTCTGACATGCTCCCTCTGCTTTTTGGACTGGCTTCTGATCATCAGCATTTCCAAAATGCAGTGTAAAGGACCAGGTGTTTCTGTGCAGCCTCGTACATTTATGTAGAAGATGCACCTGAGGGACAGGTGTTGCACAAATGGACCAGGAGTGCTTGGCCCCTGCTGGAGATGTTTTTCTAGTTAGCTGTGTTGGGATACACAGGGCCTGAATACCCCTCTCTCTGTATGGAAGGGAATGTGCAGATCAGATGGTGGTGGTGGTGAATTCAGCACACGGATATCTGATTTCTTGGCAGATCCCACACTGGGAGTATCTGGACTGCTGCCTGCCCCAAGGAAAAGGGGGTCGGTGTGACCCATGCTCAACCAGTACTCGTCCAAGTCCTGTAACATGAGCTCCTAACCTGTAGACAGATTTACCAGCTCTGAATAATGTCTGTTGTGCTGTGAGATCTTATCTTCCTAATGGCCTGCAAGGAGGTACAAATGAGGAGAAATAAATATGACTCTTGCTTTTGCTTCCTTTGCATTTTGTGGAGCAGTTGGTTTGTTCCTGCCCTGCGTGCTGTGCTCATTAGTGCTTTTAAAGCACTGAGCTAGTTTGTCACAATTTTGGGAGCAAGTGAAAGTATGATTTGCTCATACCTTCTCATTTCCCCCCAAATATTCTTTCACTTTCTGCTGAACAAGTGAAAAGAAAGGTGCTGCCTACTGTGTCCTGAAGTCGGAGTAAAGCAAAACCACAGTTAACAAATGTAGAGGAACTGTCGTGTAACATCCTTCAACAGAAATGAACAGGCTTCAACTGGAGAAATGATCCCAAAGCAGGATTTGATCTTTATTTTGCATCTGTACCCACAAGTCCCAAGGGAACTTGTGGGTACAGATGCCTCTAGCATC
>NW_008674746.1:5977-17163 GCF_000695815.1 Acanthisitta chloris
GCCCAAAGGAACTTGTGGGTACAGATGGCGCTAGCATCTGTACCCACAAGGCATCAGAAGCATCAGTGCTGCAGAGGCTTTACAACTTGACATGTGATTCTTGGATCTTTTGAGTTGGGTGGTGGGAGGGAGCATTGCTCAGTGAGGTCTCTTAGAGGGTCTCTTGGAGGGATGAGGATTTCTCATCTGCCTGTGGGATAAAGAGCTTTGGGCTGCAAGTTGTAAGTAATGCTGTCTGCTCAAAAAGCTTTGCCATGTGGCTGTATCAAGAGTGAAATTGTTTTGTGGTTTGTGACAGAATTTAAGGGCAGTCTTACAAAAAGCCACCGGTGTATATAAAGGCAGAGTAGCACTGGGTTGTCACTGTGGAGTGTGTTGTGCAGAAAAAAGGGAGCTCTGGCAAAATGCACAGAGTTTTCTGACTCAGTGGGACAGTTTGAACTTAGTGTATAACTTGGCTGTGGCTTACAGATATGTGTGGAAGCCTGTCCATCCTATTTGGTCTTCTGACACCACTAAGCATTCATCAGTGGAAGAGGAAGAAAAAGTACTGCAGGTAATCTTTTTTTTTTTTAAAAGAAAAGAAGAAGCTGGAACTTCCAGAAAAGTGTTGAGAGAAACGTTGTCTTGTTAGAAGATGGATGAGCTTTCAGAGGGGCTAATTTAGACACTGAGGAAGGCTGTGTGGAGTGGACTGCTGGCCGGGTGCCGGTCACTGAAGGGCACCAGAGGATGAAATGCCAGGCAGTGCTGGTAGTGCTGGCACTTCAGCCCATGACGGTTGGGTAGCATGAATTATCTCTCTGCCTTCCAGCTAATTTTATCCTGTTGAGTTTTCATGAATCATTTCCCATCTCTGCGGGTTAGAAATCAAAGGGGAAGTTTGCTAGCCAGAATAGTCACATCTGCTATTTCGAAGCTAGTGTCTGGGGTTTGCTTCCTGCCCACCCCCACACCTTCCCTTCCCTTTCCCTTTTTACCTCCATCGTTGTTCAAACACATGAATCACTGGGGTGGCTCACCCACAGAAGTGCTTGGGCTGGCTGGCACAAGTGCAGGGTTGCTGTGGGTGCCGTGAGCTCGCCGTGGGGTGGCATGCAGGTGGTGAGTGCCACCTGGCAGGGTCCCTGCTGCACAGCAAGGCTGGCAGGGCCTAGCCAGGCGTCTTGAGTTTCCTGCATGTGCCTTATAAAACATTAAAGGCATGCCAGTGTCTTTTCCCTCGCCCAGCACAGCAGAAGAAGCAGGAGTGTGGTGGTGGCCCAGCCTGTCATGTGCCTACCAAGTGCTTCCTCACTCCAGCCTTTAGCCTGTCCGTGGATGAGAGCAGAGGTCGTTCGGGCAATAAATTCACATCTGCTTCTTTTGTTTAGCTGAGTGCCCTTGATTGCCATTGAGGCTGACACCTGGGCCAGCAGCAAGGGAATGACAGGTTCCTCGTGCACAAGTTGAGTGCTGTAAGTAGCAATCCAGGGACCCACAGAGGAATTGCATAGTGTGAGGTCCCTGTGGGTGAGCAGAGTTTTCCTGGCAGTGTGCTAGGGAGAAAGCACGTTCCCTTGGAACACAGTGAGCATTAGGTGAGTGAGAGGAGTTCTCTGGCTTGCTGGTGTTAGTTTTTAATCAGTCTTGGTGCATCACAGCAAATGCAGGAGACTGTAAGAGTGATTGTGTTGAGATGGCTTGGAAAATTGCCTAGTGGATGGCCCAGGAAGTGATAGCTTGGGTAGCATGACACCAATCCTGGGTAAAGGTAAAATAATTCATGCTTGAAGATTGGGGTTATGGAAAGTGTCTCTTACTCCTTAAACAGATCTGATTCTGTTCTTTGGGAAGCTTACCTTGGTTTAAAGAGAGGTCTGTAGACGTGTTGTAGTTACGTATATAAGGCAGTTGACTCCATGTGTGAGAACCCAATTCGTATGTAATGCAATTGGCTTAGGAAGTGAAGGCAGTGACTGATCCAACAACTGAACTGAAGTGGCAGGGTAAACAGTAAGGAGGGTGAGGGATACTCGGGGCTAAAGGACAGGATTAGCACACCAATAAATCAGCTGTTTGCAGATTAAGAAGAACATAGAAAACAGTTTTTCAGCATAAAAGATCTCAGTTCTAGCATTGTCACTGTAGATGAGGGGAACTAATAATCCAGCTATTTTAAGCTAGAGCTTGATCATTTTAGAGAAGAGTTTCTGCAACTTGATATGTAGAGGCTGCATTTTCAAAGCAGACTTGGTGACCCTTCCCTTCAGATGAGGGGGAGGGAGAAGTCAGTTCTGCCTGACACTTCTCAGTGGTGCAGAAGAAAGATTGGCTCACCACTGGCAAAGTGTGTAGATGAACCACGCTTGGTGAGTTGTAGCTGTTGGTAGGGGCCGAGCAGTTTGTTTGGTGAGCAGTTTGTTTGATAGGTGGAGTCATTGAAAGAAATGATTTTCCTGCAGACAAGGGGAGAGTTCTGACCCTGGAGAGGCATGTCCTGGCCGTGCTCTGTGAAGGGAGGCTGTGTCCTGAGCAGTGCCACGTGAGAACATGGGGGCAGGATGGGCAGGCAGCTCTGGGCAGCTTTCTGTGCCAGGCCTTAGCTGGAAAAGACAACCATGATTGTGGACACAAACAGAGTGGTGATGAGTCGGGATGAGGAGATAGTTTCATGTCTGTAACCCTTGTACTTAGTTCAGACTCAGTCCTACATCAGAGCAGCTTTCTAGAGTCAGCATCTTGAAGTAATGTAGAGAAAATTGGAAGGGTTGCACAGAAGAATAGCAAAAACTGTTGGAGAGCTGAGAAGATGCTGCATGGGTACATATCCAGGGCTCGGCCACGCATGTGGTTTTATTCAGTGCTTATCACCGTTGCTATCCAAACACCTTTCAGCAGTGCCTTGAGGAAGAGGGCTTACAGCTGCCACTTGGTTGCATTCTTATTCTGTCCTTGGGGAGAAAAATGTTGGTGGAATAGCATCTAGTTTTAATGCGGGATTTTGTGTCTGTTTGTTTTAACCTTATAAATGTAGGTATATATTTATGTTGAAGAAGCCAAAGGCAAAGAAGTTCAACAAGCAGATCTGCCCAAAGATGGTGAGGTTTGTTCCAGCCATTACCCTGGGAAGCAATTCTTTCCATTTGCTCAAAGCAGTGCCCCAACGTGCTGGGAATTTCAGCCTTTCGCGGCTGGTTGCAGGGCCCTTGGGGGAAATGCTGACTGGTGCCCAGAACTAGATAAAGTCACATATCACTTATTCATGATGGGGATTAACAACTGACATGAACTTCTGGTGGAGTGTTGGCTTCTCTTCCTCGTGCTAGACTCAGGTGGAGATTTTGTCCTGTTTGTAGACTAAAGGTAAGGGAACGGGATGTAAAGGTTTCAGTCAGGTTGACCTAATTCTCCTCTCTGCCCATAAGTTGTGAGTCTGTGAGATCCATGTATGGAGCAGAGTACAGCAAAAGTGAGAGGTTTCCATGTGTTTTGGATATGTAAGTCACATATTCTCTCAGCTGTAGTAAGTGCCTGCCTTGGTTCTGTGGCATGTCACTCTGGTTCAGAGGCTTTAAGGATGCATGAGAGCTTTCTGTTGTCAGCAGCCCACTTTTTTGAGACCTTATTCAACACTTAACATAGCGAAGTTGTAGCACACAACAGCACACAGATGGCACATGGATCCTCTTCCTGCTCTGAGCTCAACAAAGGGCAAACGCTCCTAACTGACCATAACACAGAATTGTGAATCAAATCTTGTAATCATCAGCATTTTCCATCTTCACTAGAAGCCATCATAAAACAAGACTGGTTCAGGGATTATTTCACAGGTTCTCTTCCTGCTTCTCCTTCTGAAATGCATCTGTCATGAGGTAGCTCATGGTGGGTTTTGATAATAAGTTTTACCAGTGAAGCATGTCAGAGTGGCAGTGTGAAGGCATCTCGCATCGCTTTGAAATGACAGGAGTTCCAGGTTGGCAGACAGGAATACAGTGTGAAGGCATCTCACATCCCTTTGAAATGACAGGAGTTCCAGGTTGGCAGACAGGAATTCCACGTTCCCAACCTGTCTGCAGTCAGGGTGACAGTGAGAGTTTGGTGTTGTGGCACCCCAGTGCTGTTTGCCATGGCAGTTGCTAGTCTTGAGCAAGTCATTAAAACCACTGGGAAGACTAAGTCTGCCTTGATGTAAAACAGATTCAAGTCTTGTGGTTTTGAACTTTGCACTCCAAGCTTCTTCAGAGAGCTTCAGAAAAAACAGTGGCATTTTCAGGTATCTTCCTTGTAGTCCTGACCTTCTTCAGTGTTTTCAGAATTTGAAACTCAAAGGAAATGTTTCATACTTCTGGTGAATTTGTGGCTCCTGATCGCAGTGGAGTAATTGGCAATGATTTATACAAGTCCTGGTCACAGCCCGTGGCTGCTCAAATCCTGCATCGTGCATGCCCTATAATTTTCACTAATTAAGTTTGAGTTTGTGACTGCTGCAGCTAAGCTGTGCTGGCTGCATTCAGCCCTGCTGTGCAGCTGTCAGAGAGGAGCCCTGGGCTCACAGCAGGGTGGGGGCAGGTCCTTGGGTCTGGGCTGGCCATTGCCAGCCTTCGCTCTGCCTGGGCACTGCCAGGCAGGGACAGCTTCACCCGCAGCAAAGCCAGACCTCTGCGGGAGGGTGAAGCCAGCACTGTGGCAGCAGTCAAGGTGAAAGCAATTTTCCCAGTGCAGCACTGGGTTATATGTCTGTGATCCTCCTCTAAGCAAAGGAGTTCTCTCTCTTATGTTGTGGGGTCTTCAGTGTTTGCGCTGGCTGTGAGCACTGGCTGCGTAGTCAGCTAGTGCTTCATGCAATGGCCTGAAGTGGTTGGCATGGCTGAGGACCTTGGTAAGTGAATTACCTCAGGGAGAACAGACATTCTGGGTCTTCCTTGGCTATATGGGGGGAGCTCAGAGCCCTGAATGCTGTGCTTTATTCCCCCTTCTTGTCTCCTCAGTAGCTGACTGTTCTGGATTACTATTTCTGGTAATAATATGCAACTGTAGAAAAAGCATATGAATTCAAGTCCATCTTTCACCACGGGCCTGCACTTCAAAACATGGTGCAAGCTATGCGAGCTCTTTCTTGCAAGAAGAGGGGCTGACCTCCTGAAGGCCAGCAGTGAGAAACTGAGTGAAGGAGCTGTGTGCTGAGGAGGCAGGGATTCCTGTATGGCTGTTTCACATGTAAGAATGTCCCAGTCTGGGAAATGTGCCAGTAAAATGTAAAATTAAAGCTCTGTTTTGGAGGCTGATCCATGCAGATAAGAGTCTGTGCCTGTTAGCTACAAGAGGGGCAGTGATAAAGGCGGCGTGCTTGAGGACAGGAATTTGCAGGTTCCTTCATGCTTAACCCCATTTGGAGGTTTTTTCCTGCTTTAGAGATTAACAGCTCAGATATTACTGTCTTTCCTACTTCCCTGATTTTGAGCAATCTGGTAAAGCCACTGGAGATTTTAGCATGTCAGGAAGAAATGTGAGCCCTGAAAGAGGGTAGGTTTTGATTAGGTTTTAGGAAGACATTCTGTACTGTGAGGGTGCTGAGGCACTGGCACAGGTTGCCCAGAGAGGCTGTGCTGCTCTGTTCCTGGAAATGTTAAAGGCCAGGTCAGATGGTGCTCTGAGCCACCTGGTCTGGTGGGAGGTGTCCCTGCCATGGAAGTGGGATTGGAACTAGATATCTTTAAGGTCTCTGCCAACCCAAATCATTCCAGGATTCCATGAAGGATCACCTCCCTTCACCTGCTGGCCATACTTCTCATGCAGTCCATGACACTGTTAGCCTTTTGTTGCCATGAGTGTACATTTCAAACTTGTGGTCAACTCATCATTCCTGAAAACTCCAAGGGACTTCTCTGTCAAGCTACTTTCAAACCTGCTGGCCACAAGCCCATCCTTCTGTGTGGAGTTATTCCTCTTCATGGATTAAAATGAAATATAGAAAACTCACTTATATTTAATACTGAAATATTAAAACACTGCTAGATGAATCACTCTCATGGCAACGTACCTGCATCTAATTCCTCTTGGCTTTAATGTATTCCAACAGGAAGTAAGTGCTTACACACCTTTCAAGGACTGGAACTAATCAGTCTGCTAGAAGTCATAGAGAATGTGTATGAGGTAAAAAAATCCCAATCATTGATCCTTCCCACAGCAAGTAGATTATCTCATTTCTGTTTCTCAGAATTACCTGGTCCAGTCCTTAGACTCACTTTTGATGCTCCTGTTTGCTTCAAGCTCTTTTAATCTACTATGATTTGTAAAGGAAAACCTGACTGACTAAAAGGTCCCAGTGTGACAACAGAAGGAGAGGCATTGCTGGTGGTGTATTTCTAGTAATGTCAGCTGGGAATTGTTTTGGCTTGACACTAATCAAGAGGCAGTGGTCAGTCTCTTCTCTCGTTTAACAAGTGATGGGACGAGAGGAAGCGGCTTCAAGTTTCACCTGGGGAGGTTTATGTAAAGGAAAACCTGACTGACTAAAAGGTCCCAGTGTGACAACAGAAGGAGAGGCATTGCTGGTGGTGTATTTCTAGTAATGTCAGCTGGGAATTGTTTTGGCTTGACACTAATCAAGAGGCAGTGGTCAGTCTCTTCTCTCGTTTAACAAGTGATGGGACGAGAGGAAGCGGCTTCAAGTTTCACCTGGGGAGGTTTAGATTGGATATTAGGAAAAATTTCTTCACTAGAAGATTACCAAGCACTGGAACAAGTTGCCCAGGGAAGTGGTTGAGTCTCCATCCCTGGAAGGTGTTAAAATACATGTAGTTGTGGCACTTAAGGATATGGTTTAGTGGTGGATTTGGCAGTGCTAAGCTTATGGTTGGACTCAATGATTTTAAAGCTCATTTCCAGCCTAAGTGATTCTCTGATTGCAAGTTTGTTGGTGTCCTGGAATAAAAGCACAAAGTCTGTTTGGATTGTGTTTGTGGACAACAAAGTCTGGGCAAGTTGCAAGCAGGAGGGCTGCAGGGTGTGCATGGCCCGAGAGCTGTGGCAGGGCCAGGGCTCTTAGAGCAGCGTGCTGGGTCACCCAAACCCCAGCTGGGCACAGCAGCCAGGAAGTAAGTGCATTGCTTGGACAGGAGCATGGAAATCCTGAGCAGGGGCAGGGAGGCTGTTATCTCGGCGCAAGGTGCTGCTCCCGCGCGTGCTGCGGCCGCTGCTGCGCAGGAATGTGGCTGATAAGTTGGAAGGAGTGTGGGGGGCACCGTGAGAGGGGAGGGCTGCGAGATGTGCCCTGTAGTAAAATGTGGAGCTTCGTGTGTAAAGTGAACACGGATTTCTTCCTTTGTTTTTCACTTGTCTGGAGGTATTTAAGCTGAAGTTGGCTGAAGGAAGCGTGGTGACCTGCTTTGGCAGGAGGTCAGGCTGTGCTGTCACAGGATCTCTCGGTCTCTAACAGCAGAGTCTCCGTGGGGTGAGAGTGGGAAAGGAAAAGCTGTTTTCTCTTCAGGGACAGATGTCTGCATCTCTCCCTGCTGAAGTCTTGCGAGATGTGGCTGTTCTCCCTTCAGGTGTCCTGTCTGCCAGGCTTCCAGACAGGTGGCTGCTCTGACAGAGCGTCCGTCCCGCAGCCAGCACCCACCTCTCCTGTGCCAGCATGGGCCCCACAGCTGGCCAGCTCTGGAGCACCACTAGTCTCTTCTTGTCCTTTAGCATTTTGCCCCTCCCCAAGCTTCTGCTTTTTCCCTCTTCAGCTGCTTTACTGCAGACTTTCCAGGAAAGACCTGTTCTTCTCCACTGGGAAGGGCAGGAAGGGCAGGTAGCCCCTGACTGCAGCCCTGGCTGGTGCATGGGTGCATGACTGGAGAGCTTCCCTCTTGCTCCAGATTGCTCAGACAGAGCACTAAACCTGCCAAAATAATGAGCCCCTCTCTGCCCTTAGCTTTCTTTCTGACTGGCTGTGGAAATCCTGAAAGAAAATGTGTCTTGATTTGGGCATCCTGTAAAAGGCTTAAAAGTATATGTGTTTGCGTTATGTGTTTGCATTATTTGCTTTCAGATCACTTTGAGTATTAAGCAATGCTCGTTGATACAGTCTTTATAAAGGTCTTTCAGGCTGCATGTTGGCATGTGAGAAGTTGGACTGGAAAAGCTAATCATTTGTCCCCTGGCACAAAGAGCAGCCACAGAGACTGGGGATAGCATTCCTTCTTGCTCTGAACAGGGCACAAGTGCAGACCAGACTTCTGTGGTGCTCAGTCCTGTACAAGCGTGTATGAAATAAGGAAATTCCTGTCTTCAGGGGTTTGTGGCCTTAGGACATGAATTTAGGAATGCCCAGAGCTAAATCACGATAGGGATGGGCTCTTCCACCAGCTCCCCTGACAGAAAGGGCCTGATCAGCTGCTGAGGTGCCTGTGTCAGTGCTGCAAGCATGCAGCATAACAGAGTGTGCCATCGGACGCGTGCAGGGGATCACAGGGAACTCTGAGGGAGCAGCTGTGGAGTCTGTCTGACCTGGTATGGTACCTGAGAGCAGCCAGTTTGTGTGCCTTGGAGGGAATCTTAAGCTGAACGCAGTGAAGAGATGAGCAGGACTCTGGTTTATTCTTCTCAAGCTGTGATGCTCTTAAGCTTAGTGGCCCTTCCAAAAATCTAAATTAAGGCCATTCTGAATTATTATCACTTGATGTATCTGCATCTTCTCTTCAGCACTTCTCCATGACTGGGGGAGGAGTGAAGTGTTACTGCTTTGGAGCTTGCTGTCCTTAGACATCATTAAGTGATTGATGATCTCTGATTCTGTGAAGTGGCCTCTGGCTCTTAGTTGAGCAGAAGGAGAGGCATTCTCACCATGGCAGCCCTGTGTGCCAGAAGGTGGTGGTGCTTTGGCTCTGGTCATGGCAAAGGAAAGGAATGTTGAGAGCATGATTTGTGCAACCTTGGTGGAGTCCTGACAGGCACTGTAGGCACTTACCTGTTTGCCAGAGGTGTCCAGAGCGCACAGAAAGTTCCATCTGCAGCAGTGGAGTACACTGCATTTTGTTGCCAGATGAAGACTGGCATGTGCTGTACCCACGGACAGGTCCTGATTCGTGCCACAAGCTGCATTCCTATTTCTTGTCATTCTGTCCCCAAAGACCTGCTCTGAAGCAGTGGTGCTCTGTGTTCCCAGAACATACCACACCCATCAGTCTGAAATTCCATGTGCAGCATTTTTAATGGCTGCTGTGAAGGATGTTTCAGACTCTCTGTGCCTCGGCGGTGTGTCGCGCTCTGCGCCGGATCGCGCTGGGCTGCCCTTCCCTCCCTGGCGCAGGGAGGGATCTCCACACGTAGGTGTGCACACGTAGGTGCTCTGGTGTGTGGTGGCAGCTCGTGGTGCTGGAGGAAGCCTGCTCTGATGGCTGTGGTTCCTGGTGGAGGAAGGTTGTGATTTCCTGGCAGCTCATTTTTCTCCTCCCTTCCTTCATTATTTTTCAGAACATGAGTGAGAACTTGAAGGACTGTTTGATCCAGACTCAGGCTTCCTTAGGGGAGATGGTGACGATAAAAACAGAGGTCTGCTCTCCGCACCAGGACCAGGAATATGGACAGCCTTGGTATGTGGCTGAGCTTCAATCTGACACGTTCTAACCCCTTCTTTCCACCTGCCCCACAGCTTCAAGTCGGTGTTGAGGAATATACTTTGAACCTCTTGAAGTTAAAAACTCCTTCCTCATGAGGTCTGCCTTGGGGTGTTTGACAGGGGTGGTCACCTACTCAAGTGCTAGGCATGTCGTCTGTGTAGGCTGGTTCTCATCAGGCCTTGCCTTTGAGCAGCACATTTACCAGGCTGCAGGACAGTGGCACTGCCTCCCTGCTGATGGGAGTCCCCTCTGCTGCTCTCCTGCCTGCTGTGAGATGTGCCAGCTGTGTGCTGTGCTTGGAAGTGCTCTAGCTGAAGCTCTGCCTGCTCTGGGCTTCAGCTTTCAGCCATCTCAGGTACCAGCATTTTGCAGATTGGATGGCAAGTTGAATTACTTTGCTGCAGGTGTGGAGCCTAAAGGAGTAGGTCAGGCCCCATTGTCCCAACACCTTGGTGGGTTAACATAATCTTTCTGTTGTTCCCCCCTCAGCTCTGGAAGGCCTGACCCACAGTCCATGGAGGTGGAGCCCAAGAAACTGAAAGGGAAACGGGATTTAATCATGACCAAAAGCTTTCAGCAAGTGGATTTCTGGTGTAAGTGTCTTTTGAGTGGGGGAAAAGCACCACTGCTGTTTGTATAGACACTGGTCTTTCCCCATCGGCGCCCTGCTGTTTTGGGGCAGGAGCAGGCAAAGAAAAAAAAGCCAGGGACAATTTTACATGCTCTCCTGGAAAGACTGTCACATTTGATAGGGAAGCTGTTGCACCAATGCAGCTTGTTCATCAAGGGGCTATGCAGCAGTAGGGTGGAAAGTGAGCTGGAAACATGAAAACTGCACATTGGAAAGCCCTGAGAGTCTGCACAACCCAAAGGCTTGAATTTGGAAGCTGCAAAGGGAGCATTGTGCAGATAAAATCTTTCCCCCTTATTCTGGGAAAGAAAACTGGCACCAGCTACTTTGGCATACCTACAAAGTATACCTACTGGTAGACCTGAGTCCGTGTGGACACAGGGCAAGTGCCTGGGGGTGCTGTCTCCTTCCCAAGCACGGCATGAGGGCTATATGATGAGGGTGTTGTTTTGAGGGCTGTTTGTTTCTGCTCCCTCTGGCATGTAAGGAATCAAACCTTTTGGCTGGAGGATTTAGCTGGTAACTAGGGATGTGTGAGGAGCCTCCAGCCTGTCCCTGCAGGCAGTGGTGGGGCCTGTCCACGTGTGTGCAGCTGTCAGTAGTGAGGATGTGCAGGGCCCCAGGGCTCGCAGAAGTGCAGGGCTTGGTTGGCCAGGTGTGGTGTGGGGCAGAGCCCTTGGTGAGGGAGATGTGGCAAAGCAAGGGAGCAGCCAGCAAAGTATCTGTGTGCGTGGGGGCTGGACTTTGGGGAAGGGGCTCAGCTGGGCTGGGGGAGGACGGGGATCTGGAGTGTGCTGGCCTGAGTGCTGTGCGCTCTGTGTGCTGCCTGAGGCTGTGTGAGCGTCATGTCTGCCCAGCCCAACCCCCTGTCTCTGTGTGTCCACAGTCTGCGAGTCCTGCCAGGAGTACTTCGTGGATGAGTGCCCAAGCCACGGCCCCCCAGTGTTCGTGTCTGACACCCCAGT
>NW_008674746.1:17208-24811 GCF_000695815.1 Acanthisitta chloris
CCCGCCCGGAATGGAGGTGGTTAAAGAGCCGAGTGGGGAGAATGACGTGCGCTGTATGAACGAGGTGATCCCCAAAGGTCACATCTTCGGGCCATATGAGGGGCAGATCTCTAGCCAGGACAGGTCTGCAGGATTCTTCTCATGGCTGGTGAGTGACAAGTTTCCCCAATAAGTGACACCTCAGCCATTCGGCTCAGAGCTGAGGAAGTCATGGGTCTGTGGAGCCAAACCCGAGTCATCTTGCCCTCTCTTTGCTGACCCACGTGGGCACTAGTTAAGGATCAACCTGCCATAAACATTAGCAGCTTGAGGGTACAGATATGTGCAAGGAGACCAAGTGCCATGGCACCAAGTACAGTTCACAATTGTAGGAAGCAAAACTTGTTTCTGCACTCCCCCTTGCCATGTTCTTCCATCCCCACTCAACCTGTAGGTCTCCTTCGGGACCTTTCTCTACTCTGGTCATCGTTTTGAAGTTAGAGGAAAGATTCTAGAGACTGCAGAGTTCTCTTGTGGGCCTACAGTGCTCCCTCCCAGCCTGCTTGAGCAGAGCAGGTGGCCAAGAGGCCAGAAAAGAGATCCAGTCCATCAGGAACTGATCTACATACAGACTCCAGCACCAAAATCCCTATTTTTCCCCCCTAGTACCACAGGCCTTGGTTAATATATGAGATAGAGATGTCACTAGATTGACAGTTGTTAATTATTATGAGAAATATGATGTGGGTCTTGAACTGTAGGTGGGAAAAAACATTGAGAGCTGCTGATGTGAAATGATCCTCACGCTCTTCTGTCTGTACAATAAATGTGTCTCAGCCCTGTCCTGAAAAGGGAAGTTAATCCTTTATATCTCAGGTTTGTTAGCAGTTTTTCAGCTGCATCCATAGTTCTGTTACAGATATCTGTACACAGGAAAATGCCTTAGTTCAGAGTGGCCTCCACACACACCTCCAGGGCAGCAGCCTGTAGTACCAGGAGAAGTGGGTTTCACGACACAGTTTCACCTCATGACTTTAGGCTGGAACCGAAGCAGTGATTTGAGGTTCATACATCTCCTGTCTGGACCAGCTGGTTGACATGCTGTGTCTGTTCTCCTGTTCCACAGATTGTTGATAAGAACAACCGCTACAAATCCATTGATGGGACAGACGAAACCAAAGCAAACTGGATGAGGTGAGTCCAGTTCTCTTCTGCCTTCCCTTTTGGGTCTCTGTCTTCCAGAGAGAGGCCATCAAACAGTCCTCACTGTTTTGTGTGTCAGACAAACAACTCAGAGTGCTGCCACCCATTCTGTTAACAGTGTGTTCGTGCTCTTCCAGTGCTTACTGTAATGAGTATCCTTTGGGGGTCAACTCAGTGAAAGGGACTAGAACAAGGCCAGGATGTGCACGTGGAGGGTAGCTTTTTTCTGGAGGGAGGATAAATGACTAAGATGATCCTGTTTATCTGCTCTTGCAAATGCTGACAGGTCTCACTCCATTTATTTTATTTCTTTTTTCATATTATGTTCAAATACTTGCAAAATGCTTTGCATTATCCCCAGGGTAACTTTGGATTCTGTTTGGGGGGTTGTGTCCCTTTCCATCTGACAGACACTGAAAGAGGTGCTTTTTTTTTGTTTGCTTTCTGGGCTTCACTTGCAACAACTGTGTGTGGTGGCTGTCACTGGCAGTGAGCAACTACTCTGTGTGGGGAGGAAGGTGCAGTGAGGAGTTGCTCTGTGTGGGGAGGAAGGCACAGTGACGAGGAAGGCGCAGTGAGGGGCTGCTCTATGTGAGGAAGAAGGTGCAGTGAGGAGAAAGGTGGAGGAAGGCACACTGAGGATGGAGGAAGGCACACTGAGGATGGAGGAAGGCACACTGAGGATGGAGGAAGGCACACTGAGGATGGAGGAAGGCACACTGAGGATGGAGGAAGGCACACTGAGGAGGAGGAAGGCACACTGAGCTGCTGTTGCAGCGCTGGAGCTGCTGCATATGCCTGTGCTCCCTCTGCTGGCCCCGCGGTTGGCAGAGCAGGGCACAGTACTGGTCAGGTGTGGTGCTGCCTCTGGTTTGGGAGCTGCAGCAGGAAGGGAGGGTGTAACCATGCTCTGTGCCTGGAGTGTAGGCAACATCTGCAGAACGTAGGTCATACACCTCGTGCGTATGGTGAGTCACCAGAGTGGGGCATTGCTGCATACTGAGGTCTGTCCAGCCAGTCCTGCTTTGGGGTGAATTTTGGTGGCTGTCAGGAAGGCATTTTCTGCAAAGCAGTCTAGGATTCTCAGTTGTCACTCACCAATGGAATAAAGAGTGTGAAGCACAGGTAGGTGCAAGATCGACCTAACTGGTCTTATCTCGTTGCACCACTTCTGCTCCACTTGAGTCTTCACATGGATGGCAGCTGTTCTGACATTTATGTCCATAACATTCAGCAAAGGATCTCATTTTTCTGTAAGAATTTCAGCTGCTACAGTTGTTCTCTACTGGATGAGAGAAAACGCTAGACCTGGCCTGAGGCTGGAGTTAGCACTCCAAGAAGGAGCAGTAGTACAGTGGATGGATAGTAAGGGGACATTTATCTTGAAGTAAAGAATGCAAAATTTAAAAATCAGAGTGAGATTTTTTTGCATAGATCTAGATCTTTGTGATCTGAGTGACAGTGAGGGGAAAACACAATCTTGGAAAGCAAAAATTCTCTGATGAGCTCTCCTTACTGCCATAAACTTGATCTCTGGATTTAAATGGGCACTGCTCACCATCCTAGCACCGAAGAACAGAGCTTGATCTCTGGATTTAAATGGGCACTACTCACCATCCTAGCACCGAAGAACAGAATGTGCTTGCCTAAGCTTGTGTTTGCCATGGTTCAGTCTTGAGGGGAGTGTGGTCTGGGCCATTCTGTACAGCCTTGAACTGCAAGGAGGTTATGGCTTTGTGGAGATGGGGATGTTTGCAACTCTTCTGGGGAAAAGCGTGTGTAAGGACCTGTGCAGGTTGTACCAGTCTTACTGATCTTTCTGATTTTACTCTTGAAAATTGCTTCTAACAGTAGTATTGTGTAGAGTCTGACAGTTCAAGTGGCAGTAGAGGTCCTGAGAAAGCCTTGGTTTGTTTGTTAGCACCTTTCAGGCTGAGGTGTGCTAGGACATCACCTGACACTGAGATTGCCCACAAGAACTGTACTTCCAGGACGCTGTAGACAGCGCTCTTTTTGTTTTTCAGATGGTGCTCTTTGCCATCACTCACAGATGGAGTGCTTTGCAAAGCAGATCTACTCACCCTCTGGGTAGGTGGGTATGGCATGGGGATGGCAGCTTGGGCTGACTCCTCTCTCTCCTTGTAGATCTGGCTACTGTTTTTGTTGTTTGACTACCACATTAGTCCGTGTTCATGTTCCCATTGAGGACAATGTGTACACTACAGAACTTGCTGGTTGGATGTGAAGTGGCTGTTTACCCAGGGCCGTGGATGACAGGGAGGAGGGAGTATGAAGTGTAGCAGATGTTGTGGCAGAGGTGGCATCCTCTTGCCCTTTCTGTTGTCAGTCAGGGAAGACAAGCTCCTGGTGCTGGGAGCATATTCTCCTAGGCTGGCTGCTGGCACAAGGGCAGTGCAAGGTTCATCTCTGCTCAGAGTAAAGTGCTGTTGTTTCCAGTACTTCCTGAAGCTCCATGGCTTCGGTGCCTGCAAACACTCCTCTGATTCTGTTTTACTGGGGGCTGATTACCATGGATTAGAGCAAACCTCAAGTGAAATTAATGCTGTTTTGGGCACAAACTGTAAATTGCTGCTGCTGAGAGTTCTTGGGGCTCCTGAAGGGTTGCAGAGAGCCATCCATTGTCCTGGATACTTCTGAGGAATTTGTTATTCAGTTGCTGGGGTCCTCTGAATAAATGGGTCTGACTGAAAAATGCAAGTAATTCAGAAAGTTCAGGAAACATCCCTCTGTTTGTAAGTCTCACTCGGCCCAGAATGAGGTGCAGGTGAGGCAGTACCACAAACTGGTGGTGCACCACCGAATTGTTGGAGTGCAGTGCCTTGTGTTTGGGGTTTCCAGGCTAGCTTGGGCCTTTATAGTCTCTATCCCTTTTTACATGTGAGTACCTGAGTTCTTAGGCTTTTGGCACAGTTCAGGTTCATCCTTTCCCTTAGCCTATATGAAAAGCTGGGCAAGACTTCCTCACTTCTTTCTCTTTTGCCTTCCTTTCTGCCCCCTTCCCTCTCCAAAAATAGTAAGAGGTCATGGGGAGCAAGGCTGTTCTGTCAGTCTTCCTGTGTCTCCTTGTACTGAAGATGTCTGTGATTTGATTGTCATGCAATCATAGAGCCTGGAAGGGAGCTCTGGTCAAGTGTTCCAACAGCCTGCTTAAAGCAGGACCAACCTAGATCAGCAGATCTTTTAAGTGCTGACCTACTGTTTTGACTTTACAGGGCCTTTTAAAACATAAACATTAGAAAGAATCATGGTTGCTGTGACTGCCAATGTGTTCAGGGTGAGTAAAAGCCACCAGCCTATGACTGTCAGTTTGTTCACTTCATAAACTGATTTCTGTTACCCTGCAACCAGTGGAGCAGATGTTCTTATCTTGTACAGACTCTAATTTATGCAGAGCAAAGGGATCCTAAAGTACTTTGGGACTGTGACCCCTGTAAAAACAGTTACTTCAAAGCCCTGGGGAAAATTATGTGCTTTCTTTTTAGAAGCCAAGAAAAGTGGAGCTGGTTGATACCTTTATGGGATGATCTTTACGTGCCCACTGTTCATGTAGTTTGTGGTGTCACGTGTGTCTTGCACTTCCAGATTGGCCTGGGCTGAGATGTGAATTCCCAGCCTCGCTGCTGGGCTCTCTGGAGCTTGCTAAAACCCACACAGCATCACCAGAGAGGTACTCACAAATGGCAGTGACTGCCTCTAGGGTCACACTGCATGCTGGAGGAAATGCATGAGGGGAAAAAGGTCTCTGATAGCAACACAGTCTGCATTTTCATAAGGAGGTTAGTGTGCCTGCTAGGAACCTAACTGGCCAGAGCTCATTGCTCTCTGTGTGGCAAGTTTGCTATTGGAATGTCTAAGTTGTCTTAGATTGTTTTGACCCAAGTCACACTGGAGCAAACAACTGGGAACTCTGCAATCTGAATATCCAGGCCTACCAAGTGCACTTGATGTGATACCCAGTCTGGGAAGAGCAGAAGTGGCTCCAGTTCCCCATCAGTGCATCTTTGGTAGTGACAGCAGCCGTGGGGTCAGCAGAGAAGAGGGAGCACAGCTTTCCTGACCCTGCAGCTCTGCAGAGACTTCTTGTCTGCAGGCTCAGCCCTACCCAGGGACACTCTGCAAAATATTGTTACTCCTTTTCTCCAGAGCAGCTTGTCAGTGGAGGTGTTTGCACCACATGGAGGCAC
The DNA here is from genome assembly GCF_000695815.1 of Acanthisitta chloris. Taxonomy (NCBI): domain Eukaryota; kingdom Metazoa; phylum Chordata; class Aves; order Passeriformes; family Acanthisittidae; genus Acanthisitta; species Acanthisitta chloris. Next base: position 22,596 of record NW_008674746.1, read on the forward strand.
TGACGGTGCCGCGCAGTCGTGGGTACCTGCTGAGCATGGGCCCAAAGCCCAGTGTTGCTGAACATGATAAAAACCAAACTGCAAATGTTCCCTTGCTCAGTGTTCTCTGAAGCCTTGTCCCTCCTTCCAGTGTTCATTTGGGAAAACTTTTTTCCTTTGAAGTTTTTTGTTAGGTTTTTTTTAAAGTCAGTGTAGCAACTGCTCTGCTGGCTCTCCCATCATGTCATCACCGTCTTCTCTGAATGCTCCTTCTTTCCCTCTCTAAATAAAGCTCCACCAAAGCAGTATCTCAAGCATGCACTTTTTGTTTGTGCCCATGAAATGCATCTGTGCACTTAGGTGCCAATTCTCCCTGTCTGTGACCTGGGTTTGACCAGCTTTTCCTAGTGGTTCTCCAGCTTTTCCCGAGCTGCTGACATTCTCCCCATGAAGGGCAGCAGTGCCAGTGATCTCCCTTAAAGCGTAACAGCACTAAACGAGAGTGGAACAGCACTAAGTGCTTAAACAGCAGTGGAACAGCACTAGGTGATTAAGCAGCAGTGTAGCAGGGCAAAGCCCGGCCTAGAATAACAACTGACAAGGGGCAATGCCTTTCAGTAGGTTTTCCTTAGCCTGAAGCCCTGGAGCACCTTTCACACAAGTGTATCCCAAGCCACTTCTCCTGTGCTGGGCTGTAGTGGCACCGAAAGGCTCCTGTCTCTGTGGAGGTGCCAACAGGGCCAGCACAAATGTGGGGCCTGTGCTTATACCAGTTTTCCAGAAGGTACTCTGGGGTGACTTGTCTGCCTGTGCAGAGCTCAGCCAGCCAAGGTTTTGTGATTTGAAAGAGGAGGGTCTGAGCTATCCCAGCCAGAGTTTATTTCGCTAACATCACAATGATACTAACAGCAGGTCTCAAATTAAATGACATCAAAGATACTGTTGATCAGTAATAGCATTTTTGGTTTCATTTAATTTGGGGCCATAAACAGAAAGAAACAAAACACACGGAGAAGCTAGGAGGTTTTCCTTCCCGTGGTGTAACTTCAGGGCTGCAGTTGATAGGTGTTCTGACCATTAAGATGCCTTATTTCTTGTGTGTGGCCTCTGATCTCCTGTGACCAGTATACCTACACACAGGTGTCCATGGCCCAGGCTGCAGATCCATCCTTTGTCTGCAGTCCCACCTTGTTTGTGTGCCAGATTGCATGTTCACACGGTCTTGTCTTCTCGTTCCCTTTTGAATAGGTCTGCTGCCCTCTTCCCCCCCCAATAGAAAACAGTTAGGGCTAATATTTTGTTCATTTTTAAAGTTTCCTTTGACTGTGGCTGGAAAAATTAATACCCACTCCCTTTGGGAAGGCTGCTTGTTCTCAGGGTGGCTTCCTCTTCTTCTCAGTGGGCTGAGGCTACCAGTTGTTTGTTTGAAGAGCAGAGACTGGGTGCAGGCTCCTGTCAGTGGCAGTGACAGAAAGCCTAGCCAGGAAAAGCAAGTGGGTGGCCTCATTGCTTTAGAGAACAATGGGAAGTGGCAGCCATTTCTAGGGGAAACAAGAGCTTGCTGTGAAGCAGACAAATGTTGGATGTGTAGTACCCCAATGCTGAAAAAATACTTGTTCTTAGGAACACTGAGTTGCAGAAATTGCCCTTGAGTTTAGTCAAAATCTCTCTACCCTAAAAAGGTCCAGTTTGAGGTAGCCTCTGCATGATATCCTGCAAGCTATAGCAGAAAGGATAGTGTAAAAGTTTCCATTGTACCAGGCAGAACAGGAAGTTATGTTTCAGGCCTCTAAATTTCCTCTGCACTTTAAGCAATGTCACCTTAGAAGCTAATTCATGGCTGTGATTGTGAGTTCTCACACTTCTGTCTGTGCACAAACTGTGGCTGAACTGAGACTCCGATATGTAAGTTAGGGCACTGGGCGAAGTGTTAACATTTCTTTTTAACTGTAAAGCTGAGAAAGCTCCTTCACACTAGTGTTGCTTGGTGTTTTTTTCTCTAAGCTTGAAAATTGCCTCTTAAAACGAACGTCTGTGTGGTGCCATCGCGGAGAGCTGAGAGGCTGTTGCGGGTGGGGGGAGCTGGATCCCACCCGACTCCTCTGGTCAAGTGGTTGGGTGCAGGGGGCTGCTTTGCGCTGATTTCTTTTACCCAATTATGCTTTGTGGGATGTTCAACCCAAGGACCATGGCTGAACGAAAGAGGAAGCCCAAGTTTTCCAAGGAAGAGCTGGACA
>NW_008674747.1:0-575 GCF_000695815.1 Acanthisitta chloris
CCCTGTATTGATCCCTCAGCGCTGCAGTCCGTCGGCCGAGATGGTGATGATCGATCGGATGTTCATCCAGGAGGAGAAGACGGCGCTGGCGCTCGACCGACAGCTGGCGCGGGACAAACCAGGTCGGAAAATCGGGATCGCGCCGCTCTGGGGGGATTCCCGGCACTTTGGGGGGCTAGAGCAGGATTCCTGGGCTTGGGACCGAATTCCAGAGGTTTGGGAGCGAATTCCCAGGGTTTGAGACCAAATCCAGGGGGATTGAGACCAAATTCCCAGGGTTTGGGACCAAATCCATGGGGTTTGGAGCTGGATTCCTGGGGTTGGGACCGAATTCCCGAGGTTTGGGAGCAAATTCCCAATGTTTGGGGCTGAATCCTGGGGGTTTGGACCAAATTTCCAGGGTTTGGGAGCAAATTTCCAGGGTTTGGAGCTGGATTCCTGGGGTTGGGAGCAAATTCCCGGGATTTGGGAGCAAATTCCCAATGTTTGGGGCCAAATCCTGGGGGTTTAGACCAAATTCCAGGGCTTTGGGACCAAATTCCAGGGTCTGGGAGCGAATTCCAGGGGTTGGGAGC
>NW_008674748.1:0-547 GCF_000695815.1 Acanthisitta chloris
AGTATCCAAGGGTCTACTATGCTTCATTTCACCTTGCTCACACACACACAAGTCAAGAAGAATGTTCTCAGCCACAGCTGTAGGTCTCTGTTACAGCATTGTGGCTTGCACCTGATGCTGAGAAAAGTCTGGAAAAGAACGACTCACCGACTTGTATCTCTGAGTAGCAGGTGTTTGTTTATTCAGCGCTGGGCACAAGGGGGATTGCTCCACCAAACTTGTGCAACCAGAGACAAAAACCTCATAGTTTATATACATTAAATGCTCATACATATTCATTATTTCCAGGAATGGGTGCTTATTATTATTATTAGTTCTTGGAAATCATTATCATATACTCCTCCTCCATCTCCTCCCTCCTGGCACCAGTCATATGGTCCTGGTGGTTGTGAAGATGAAGTGCCTCCTCTTCCTCAGTACCCTTTGGACACCCTTATTATGCCACCATTTACCCCTTTGTTCAGTTTTGCATGCCTTGCTGACCTTGCCTCTATCTTGAACATTTTGTTTCTTTATTCCACACCCCACATGGTCTTAGTTTTCCTTC
>NW_008674748.1:858-2091 GCF_000695815.1 Acanthisitta chloris
AACAGCCATGCACCTGGGAGGTACCAGAACAGATCACATCTCAGGTGGAACCCACAACTCAGCACCCACAGCTGACATAACACACAGGCTCCACACTGCAAAACTGCACACTTGGCTCCACACCTCAGCTCTGCCTATAAGGTGGTGGTACAGTTTGAAAAAAGGCCCCTCATGGAGCCAGCACTGCTACCTTCCTAACCATGGCTCCTAACAAGCACCAGGGCTGACAATTTTGCAGGATATTTCTGCCTCATTTCTAAGCAGAACTGCACACCCAGCATCTGGGCTGGGCTGGCTCAACACAGAGCCGCTGTAGGTAGGGCCTCTTCTTCTAAGGGACAGCTCTCCTATCCCAGGAGCTCCTGCTTAGAAATGAGATGGTACACCTGCAGCACAGTCAACGCCTATAAAAACAGCAATCCAGCAGTGTCAGAGCTTGGACTTGCAGCTCTGCTTGTGCTTAAATTCAGGCAGATATCACATATGCAGCATGACCTGGGGGAGGAAAAGAATCCCTTCTTCTGCCTCTCTCTGTGTTTCAGGGAGGTAGACAAAACATGCAGGAGCAGACCCAAGCTGTGACCAGCCCATGCCAGTGCACAACTACACTCACCAGCCCTACTCAGCCGGACACAGTTCTTCAATATGTATTTCACTGGATGGATTAGAACAGGTTTGGGGATATTTGAGACTGTTGTTTGTCTAAAAATCCCCTCAGATGCATGTGTGAGCATCATCCAACAAGAGGATGCAGCTTGGTGTGACTCTGCTCTGCACAGACCACAGCAGTCTGCCATGCCCTGCTCAGCAGTTCTGCACCTGTGAGATCCCCCATGGCCATATGCACTGTGAGACTCTCACAAAAATGCAAGTATCATTCCTGTTACTCAAAACTCTATGCCCCACTGTGCTGGTTTGAAAGTAAACCAGTGAGAGACTCCAAGTCAGAAATAAAATTTAATAGGGAAAACAAAACAACAGTACAAAAAGAAACCACTGACGGAGTCAGAAAGCAACCTGACACCCTGTCAGTCAGGGTGTTGGTAGTAGTCCGATTACATGGTGGCTGCAGTCCTCCTGGAGTGATGGTTCTTTTGGAACAGTGATCCTGTGGATCTGGTCTTCACCTGAAGGTCCAGTGGCAGCTCTCGTCCTCTGGGAATCCAGCAGGCAAAGGGCCCTGTTCTGGTCCAAACCCCAGCTTATATCCATGTGGGAATGCTTGGCTCCCCC
>NW_008674749.1:0-1986 GCF_000695815.1 Acanthisitta chloris
TCTCTCAAAATATTCTTCCGTATAGGTTTCTTCAGGACAAGTGAAGCTGCAAATCCTCAAAGAACAGATTCAAGGTAAAGGTACCTTCCTTAACTAAATAAAACCTCACAAACTTCTGGTGGAGTATCTTGGAGTTTGCTGCAATTAATCAATAAAGAAAACAGGGAATGGAGTACTGGAATATTTTTTTTTTCAGAGCCAGTGAAGGGACCGTCTAAGCCTAAAGTGGCAAATGCTGTAGCTCATGAAAAATCTGAAGTGAAGGGGATAGCATGTGGACTCTCTAAAATTAAAAGTGTGCAGCTGGTAAGTAAATTGCTTAAATATTGCTCTCTAGCAACACAGTATAATGTATATATAGTAGCTTTGTGGCAGTACCTAGACATACATTTATTATATAGTGGTAATATGTTGTAAAATGAATTCCCTTGGGTTTGTCCAGGCTGATGTCATAGTGGCTATTAGATATGCAGAATCTTCAAATACGTAAGTAATTTCCCCCTCTTTTAGATGAATTTGAACCTACTAATTAAAATATTTTATCTTTCTGGAGTTGAATCTGTTTCCCCATCAGTGATACCCACCTCAATTCCAGGCTTTCTCTCTGTGATAACTACATAAGGTAAAGGGAGGTTTTAGACACTGATCTCTCTGCATGCAAGGAAACAGATTAAAAGATCCTGTTATCAGGACTGTGGCCAGTTCTTTAACTAGTAACAGTTTCTTTAAGCTGTATTTTTATCAATTTGCTCACCAAGTCAGCATGACTGAAGAAGATCCTTAACTACAGAACACCACTCTGTGATTAAAATAAGACATATGGTTGCAGGCAAATAGGCCAAAATTGAGTGGTCCATGAATATTTTGTAATTTTAAATACTTTGATAAGGACCAGGGCACATTTGGAATCCTGACTGCTTTCCAAGCTGGTGCTTGCTGGCCATGTTAGAGTGGAAATTACTATCATCAAGGATGAGGTGATTTATATTTAATAAAGTTTTTTGCCTTTTAGCAAGTATAAATAGGAAACCTCCCCTCCAAATTGTGGTGTAGCCCCATACTGTGCAATTTTTTGAAGTAACATGTGTAAATAGAGTAGTTCCACTACTGAATAAGAAAATAACATTTTTGTTCAAAAAACATATCATCTCTCTCTCATTCCCCCTGTCCCTTCAGACATGCTGTGATTTATTTCCATTGCTTTTATGGCAAATTAAACCAGTTGGAGCTGCTAATACTCAAAACAAAAGAACAGATTTTTTTGTGTGTCCTTTTAATGGTTTTCCTTAGGAAAAAATACATGTGGATTTGAAATTTCTGTTAGGATTACCTGGCATCAAAGCCACTGGGATTTTGTTTCCCTTGAGTCTTTTTTTCTAGGCCTCCCCCAATTTCATTAATGCTCTCAGAACAATGAATCCCTGTCTGTGTGGTATAGCTGCACATCCCCAGCAGCACAAACTATGTGTGGGTTTGTTTTTCCCAGTGAGTTCTTAAGGCAACTGTGATCCCACAGCATTGTGAACCCCTATTTCCCTATGGGCCGGTGCCTGGCTTTGCTGGAGCTGCTGGGACAAAGCTGTTGGGAAATCACAGAATTAATTGGGTTGGGAAAGACCTCTGAGCTTATCGAGTCCAATCTATGTCCTAACTCCACTGTGTCAACTACTGCCATGGTCTAAGTGCAGTGTCTCTCCTTAAATGCCTCCAGGGATGGTGAATCCACCACCTCTCTGGACAGCACATTCTAGTGTCTAAATACCCTTTCTGTGAAGAAATCCTTCTGAATGTTCAACCTGAACTTCTCCTGCTGCAGCTTAAGATTATCCTCTTGTCCTGTCCCTTGTTGCCTGGTAGAAGAGGCCAGGGGAGGTTTAGGTTGGATATTAGGAAGAGATTTTTTAGGGAGAGAGTAATCAGGTATTGGAAGGAAGTTCCAATGCCCAGGAAGGTGGTGAATTCACCATCCCTGGAGGTTTTCAAGAT
>NW_008674750.1:0-241 GCF_000695815.1 Acanthisitta chloris
GCATATCAGGAACATGTTAGAAACATGCCAAGAAAACATCAAGAACATGCCAGGTACTTGCTAAGCCCATGCTAAGCCCATACCAGGCACGTGTCAAGAATATGGTATGGACAGGCCAGGCACACGCTGAGAACAGGCCAGGCACATGCTAAGCACAGGTCAGGCACACGCCAAGCCCACGCCAGGCACGTGCCGCCCCTGCCTAGTGCCCCCAGTGCTGCCTGTCCCTGCTGGTGCCGCG
>NW_008674751.1:0-13993 GCF_000695815.1 Acanthisitta chloris
AGTCTTCTCTCCTCCAGGCTGAACAGCTGCAACTCCCTCAGCCTGTCTTCATAGGGGAGATGCTCCAGCCCTCTTATGAACTTTGTGGCCTCCTCTGGCCTTTCTCCAAGATTTTCATGTCTTTCTTATGTTGAGAGCACCAGAACTGCATGAAGTACTCCAGGTAGGGTCTTACCACCTGTAAAGGGGTGGAATCACCTCTTTTCACCTGCTGGTCACAGTTCTTTTGATGTAGTCCAGAAATCTTTTGGATTTGCTCACACTGCAGCTCATGGTGAGCTTCTCATCCACCTTCACTCCCAAGTCTTTCTCCTCACTGCTAGTTTCAATTCCTTCCTCACCCAACCTGTAGGTGTGCCTGGGATTCCTCCTGTAAGGTTATGGAGCATCTTCCTCCATCTGCTTCCCATGGACACTATGTACTGGTTTTAAAAACATGTTTCCAACTGAACCTTCAAACCATTTGGCATTGCTTGAAGCTCTTTTTAACTCTCCATTAAGGAGGCACAATTCATACCATGGTAGAAGTACTAATATCTACAGAATGAAAAAGGATATTTCAGTATTAATCTGACCTTTTTTTACAAATCCTTTTGGTCCTGCATGGTTACATCATCTTTAGGAAATTTGATTGGTTACATTTCAGAACTAATACTAGAACTCAATTTTTTCAATATCAGGTTGCATCCATGGGAAGATTTACGTAGATAAGCTTTAATTTAGTCATTCAATTTAGAAAAAAATAAAAAAGGGTTTAAAATCAACATTATAACAAGCGGTCTTTTCATTTCCTTTAGAAAAAAGATCAATTTGTAGTGTGTAACATGCAAAAACTGTACAATCAAGAGATAAATCTGATTAAAACAGAGAGGTAGAAGAAATGAAATTGCAAATTTAATGCATTATAGTATTCTGGCCCGGTTGTCAAGCCTACATTCTGCACAAAATTTATATTCTCTGTGGTCAGAATTATTTCCCCAGGTGCCATGGAAATATTACACAAGATATGGTTTATAGAAAAGAGTTGGATTATGCATTGGTCCCACAGTCCTTTGATGTCCTAATATCCCATAGAAATGACCATGGTATTATAAATTAGATTAGTAATACTAGATGAGATGACTGCCTAGAACCCACAACTAGGTCTTGCCCCTCTTCTGTTTGTTTCATTGCTATCTCAAAACATTTTCTGGCTATTTAATCAGCACTGCTGTAAAGTACATATGGAATGAATGAAGAGTAAGTGTTTTGAGTGCTTTTTCTAGTGTTGTCACTGTTAACTTTGGACTAGTGTTACTGAAAAGCAAAAAATGTTTAAAAGAATCTAATTACTGTTTAGCATGGAAGATATAAAGAAGGAAGATGGAGCAGAACCACTCTTTATAAAAGAGAAATACAACCCTGCCCTTTAACTATCCAAGTCTGACTCTTTTACCACCTCTAAAAAAAAAAAAAAAATTGGATCAGTAGAATGATTTATTTAGCTTAGATTTTTGTTTCCTCCAAATTTCTGTTCTGATTGTTCCTGGTTCTCTAAAGCCTGGGTGGATCAAGATCTGGAGTCTAGATAAAGAAGAAAATTAACTCAAAAAACTTAAGCATGATACAAAATTCTGATTTTCGTCTCAGTAATAATGTATTATACAATATCAGGCATAAATGAAGATAAGATATTAAGAAAGCCACTATGTATGAAAATATCATGGTCTGTCTCTCAGAATCACTTAGCCAGCTGTCATGCAAATGAGTAATTTGTTTCAGTTCCTCCTGCTGGTAAGTAAAATCAAAACGCTCATGTAATATCAAACATATTCAAAGCTCTAAACTTCATTTAGCCTTTTCTCATTTATCTTTCTTTCTTTCTTTTGAACATAATCCTTCTTCTTGGAGCCCAAAAATATTCCTGTTAAGCTCACAATATTGTCATGTGGTAGATGTAACTGCCTAATTTTTATTTTCTCAATTCTAGAAGAGAAATTCACATTTCTGTCTCCAAGACAGAACAAAGGTGTAAAAAAGAATTTAATCCCCTAAACTAGATTTTTTTTCAAGTGTCTTTGGATACTTAAGATTAAAGCTACCATTTTCTGAAGATTCACTCAAGTTACCTCTAACTGTCTCTACTGCTGACATACAATTCTATATGTAAGTGCATTTAGAAATGCCTCAGCTTCAAACAGTGCCCTATTTCTATCCAGAAAGCAGACAGCACCTGGCTGACAGAAGGCTTAACCTACAAAGCTGAATATGCATAGCAGCACTGAATTTAATCCAAAATACAATATTCATGACCTGTGTTGTCAAAAAAATTGCTGTGGTGATGACCATATGATAGTGTCATGAATAGAACTCTTCCCTACATGATAAACCTTGATTCTAACCCTGACAGAGCCTGACAGTAACTATTTACCACTGTTCAGAGAAGATTTTTAACATTCAAGGCTATGTTAAATGTTAGATATATCCTTGTTACATTAGCTATTTGACTTGCTTTAATGACTGATATCACAGTACTGTGAGGACTGCACTAGCTTAACTGTCTCAGGTCAGAGCAACATTGAATAGCACAGACATGTCCTGAGGTCTCACTAGGATTTCTTCAATAGGTATATGACCTCTAAAAGTCAGGTATTTACTAATAATAGGTCTATAACACCTAGAAATCTATTTTAGGAATAGAAGAATATAGTCAATGTTCAATAATATTTACCAGACCCACACACATTTCATTACTGTTCCTTTACTGATAAACTTCAACGATTTACCATTCAAGGCCAAGTCATATCAATTGAACAGCTTTGGAGGGTTGATTTTTTGGGTTGAGCTTTCAGAATCCTTATATTAGAGCAAGACTGCATGAGCTTAGAAAGTATAACTTCTGTGTTCCATTAACAGGAATGTTCAAACACCTTTACAGAAAGAATGGGTTAGTATATTGTATTCTTCCACACCATCAACACATTCACTACCCCTACACTGCCTCCCTATGACTTGCACATAATTTATAATCATATCAACTTCACATTCTTCCCTCTGCATTATTTATACTACCACCAGCATTATTACACATGGGTAGCTTCAGTCATCAACCACTGTAAGCTATCACCTAGGGAATATTATCCTAATTTTAGAAAAGGGAGATTGAATAGCAGAGGAATTAATCTTTTGTCTAAATCAAACAGAAAATCTATAAATGGCAGAGAACTGAAGTCCTATTTCTGGAGCTATGACCATAAGAATATCTTTTATATTTATCTAGTAGGCCCACGCTGAGGTTTTGTATGAAGCTATGAGAAGCTGATCAACACTTCCTTGTATATTGAGTCTAAATCTTCTCTGAAGACTATAAATTTCAAAATCTCATTAGGTATGTCCTGCATTTAGAAATTTAAAATAAAAATATTACAAATCTAAAAATAATAACAGACTTGTAAAAGTGAACAGACTGAGGTATATGGCATAGTGATTAAAACTGAATTTATCTCTGCCTTGTCAGGTTTCAAAATTAATTGCTTGTCCAAAGTTGTCTACAAGACAGCTATTGTGTTATGAAGATCAAATTAAGGACAGCCATTATCTGAAGGGGAGGCAGCTTAACATGTCGTACTTCAATATATGCCAAAATTAAAATCAAAGAGATTTATGGTTTTATTTTTAAACCCTTTCAAAGGTTTCACTGTTGTATCTCCCAGGTAGTTTCCTGCACTAGAGAGACTCCATAATCCACTTATCTAGGCCACGGGGTGTATGAGAACACACTGTAGTTCCAACTCTTTCTTTCAGGAAAACTTGGAATATCCCAGTCACAGAAGCATTTAGGCTGGAAAAGACTTCTGAGATCACTGAGTATAACCTTTGACCTAACAGCACCATGGCAATAAGACCATTGCTCTGAGTGCCACATCCAGTCTTTCCTTAAACACTGCCAGGGATGGTGACTCCACCACCTCCCTGGGAAGAACATTCCACTGTTTAATCATCCTTTCTGTGAAGAAGTTCTTCCTAATGTCCAACCTGAACCTCCCCTGGTGCAGCTTAAGACTATGTCCTTGAATCCTGTCACTGTTCAACTGGGAGAAGAGGCTGGCCCACACCTGGCTACGACCTCCTTTCAGGTTGCTGCAGGTAGTGAAAAGATCATCCCATAACCTCCTCTTCTCCATGCTAAACACCCACAGTTTCCTCAGCTGCTTCTAACATGACTTACTCTCCAGGCCCTTCACCAGCTCCATTCCCTTCTCTGGGCTTGTTTCAGAACCCCAGTGTCCTTCTTGAAGTGAAGGGCCCAGAATTGGATACAGTACTTGAGGTACGGCCTCTGATTGATTGCAAGATATGTTTCTCAACTATTTCAGCAATAATTTATATTACAGATAATCTGTGCAGTATTTTCACAGTGATCCTAAGAACACAGACATAAACAACTGTTCTGGGCAACAGCTCTAGAGATGTCAGTTTTACTGGCCCGTCTACAGAATCACAGAATATTTGGAGTTGGAAGGGACTCTCAAGGATTATCGAGTCCAACTTTTGACCCTGCACAGGACAGCCCCAAGAGCCACACCATGTGCCTGAAAGCAGTGTCCAAATGCTTAAACTCTGTCAGGCATTGTGTCATGACCACTTCTCCGAGGAGCTGTTCCAGTGCCCAACAAGCCTCCGGGGGAACAACCTTTTTATCTAAGACCCAACCTAAACCTCCCTTGACAGAGTTCCATGCTGTTCCCTCGGGTCCTGTCACCACTTGCAAGAGAGAAGAGGTCAGTGTTTGTCCCCTCAGTGTCTTCTTCTCTGGGCTGAACAGACCAAGTGACCTGAAAGCAGTGTCCAAATGCTTAAACTCTGTCAGGCATTGTGTCATGACCACTTCTCCGAGGAGCTGTTCCAGTGCCCAACAAGCCTCCGGGGGAACAACCTTTTTATCTAAGACCCAACCTAAACCTCCCTTGACAGAGTTCCATGCTGTTCCCTCGGGTCCTGTCACCACTTGCAAGAGAGAAGAGGTCAGTGTTTGTCCCCTCAGTGTCTTCTTCTCTGGGCTGAACAGACCAAGTGACTTCAGTTGCTCCTCATATGGCTTCCCCTCAAAGCCCTCCACCATCTCCATGTCCCTCCTTTGGATGCTCTCTAATAGCTCAATATCTCTCTTATTGTCTGGTTTTAACTTCTACAGAGTTCTGAAATATAACAAAACCAGGAAGAAAAAAATTTTGCTTCAAACTGCAGAGACCCTAATATAATGCCCATGCTCAAAGAAAACAGTAAATGAAACAGAAATTCAAGGATCTAAGTGCTACTTCTGTAGCTAAGGTATCTGTGATAGGGAAGGTGAAAAACCACATACCAAGTAGAAAACTGATGTGAATTTATAGAAGGGACCATGCTTAACGAGCTTGATGAAAATCACTGAAGAATAATGAAAGCTGATAGCAGTGACACTGACAAGTTTACTTAAATTTCAGGAAGCCTCTCCTAAAAGACTGTTACACATGATTAACAAGTGTTGTATGGCTTCTGACATGCTAAAAAGGAAGAAAGAAAACTATGAAAGTGTATTAAAATCAGCATAATTGTTAGTCAATAAAAGGAGTAACCCACTCTGAGGTACACTAAAAGAGGATACCTAGGGAATCCAGTTTGTATCTTTTTCATGAGGCTTGACTTTGCAAGAGCAGGAAACAGGTGTCTTCTAAAGCACAAGTCCCCAGACAGCTCTAAAATGTGTCAGAGAATTAGTCTAGGTAAATATGCTCCAGCAAAAATGAGAAATGTCTCTCCATAGCTTACTTACCCAGTTGATCCAATGTCGTCTCTTTCACAGTAGTTTTATATCTGGATCAGGAGACTCATCCCCTGTCCTGGGGTCAGCCTGCAGCTGTGTTAGGCAAGTATGCAAGCAAAGGTATATTTAAACAGCTTTTTAACCTCTCCCTGCACACCAGCATTGACCTTTTCTCGGCCACATCTAAGAATTTGGATCATGGGTGTATGGTTCTGAGGTATGAATAGCATTAGGAAGCTTAACATTCCATTTGAAAACTGCGTTACTCCTGCTCAGTAGAGTCAAGATGCCTTGACTGCAAGTGGGAAAGGAATACACAGATGTTAAAAAATGGAAAGGGAAACAAACCAAGGAGAAGCACTGCCTTCATTAGGGAAGGAGCTTTACTTCACAGTGGTCTCTCCTAATTTAATTTGCCAGGGTATTCAGGGTTTATTATTTGCAATTGTGCGTTTCTTGAATACAGCACAGTTTTTGAAGAGTTCAGGTTTAAGCTTAATTCTCCTTGTCGAGTCACTTCTTCCTGAATTTTTTTGAAGTGATCACCATATTCTGTCCAAAATATCACATAATATTGCTATGTAGTATTAAAATAAAATACTTTGTGGACAAAGTATTTGTGGACAAAGAAATATTGAGTGCTGTGTGCAGTTCTAGGCCCCTCAGTTCAGGAGGGACATTGAGGAGCTGGAGTGGGTCCAGAGAAGAGCAACGAGGCTGGTGAAGGGACGCAAGCACAAGTGCTATGAGAAGAGGCTGAGGGAGCTGTTTATCCTGGAGAAGAGGAGGCTCAGGGGAGACCTTATCACCCTCTACAACTCCCTGATAGGAGGTTGGAGTCAGGTGGGAGTTGGTCTCTTCTCCCAGGCAACTAGCAGTAGAACAAGAGGGCAGAGACTCAAGCTCTGCCAGGGTAGGTCTAGGTTGGATATTAGGAAGAGATTTTTTTATGGAGAGAGTGATCAGGCATTGGAATGGGCTGCCCAGGGAGGTGATGGATTCACTGTCCCTGGAGGTTTTCAAGCTGAGACTGGATGTGGCACTTAGTGCCATGGTCTTATAACCACAGTAGGGTTGGACTGAATGATCTGGGAGGTCTTTTCCAACTCGGCTGATTCCATGATGAAAGACTTTCTGCTTTGGTTGCACTGGTCTCTGCATTCAGTTTATAAAGTTCTGGAAGCCCTTCCTCAATGTAGAAGCTATATATATGTAAATCACTTAATCATTTCTGCTACAATATGAGCATCTCATGATGCTCATAAAATAGATTTCAGAACTATTTGGATGTCATTTCCAACTTTTTTCAGCAGAAGACTTTCCTAGTATAAATTCAGGGTCAGAGCCTATGAAGCAAACATGATGCAAGTGACTGATAAATTTCACCACATCATTTGCAAGGTATTTTTCTTTCAGATTCAAGTCAGAAAATGTTTTCATTTTCCAAGAATTCCTCTCATATCATCACACATAGATTCATTCTTTGGTTTCCATTTGCTAGGAGAAACTCATATTTTAAATGCATTAATTCTACAAAACTTCATTTGTAAAAAAATATACACTCATGTTAAGACAAATGGCCTAGAGCTTGAATCATCATTTCAAATGCAAATACAAATGTTTCTCAAAGAACAGCAGTTTCCACCAGATTCTTTAGTTTTTCTTTATCTACAAAGCTCATTAAAAGAAATAAAACTAAAAAAAATTCAAAACTACAGCTATGGTGTTGAAGGAAGTCATCAGCTTCATTAAAGAATGCAGAGACATGTCCTGAAATATGCTTTACTATTTTTCTGTATAAGCTAATATCTGACAGATTAAGACAAATTTAAATTGCTCTTGTATCAAAGTAAGCATTTCGTACAAGACTTGCATATTGGAATAGGTTGCTTCATAAGCATAGCTCTGAATTTAAACATGGCATGCATATATTATTACAGATTTGTAAGCTTTCAGCTGGGCCAAACCTCAGTTTTAATGAATATTTCCCTTTAAACTAAACAACAAAAATTCTCTTATATAGAATGAAAAAAATTGGAAACACCAGTAGCCTAGTAAACAAAAGGATAGGGGAGCAACTTGAGTGGAGGTTTCCATGGGAAGAATTATCAAGATGAAAAAGAAATAATGGGTTTTTTTGTGCTCCAAAGCAAACAATGTCTTATGTGAATCTTGCAAGTCCTAACAATTATGCGCCAAACTAAACTTTCCTTCTGAACTAATATCACTCAAATACACGCCATTGTATCAGTCCTGAATCCTCTGCTAAGCTTGTGCCTGATGTCCTAGAAACAAGCGCTGAGGAATACCTATGGCAATAGTTATGACCAGCCTGGGGGAAAAGAGTGATAGAATCACAGAATGTCTTGGATTGGAAGCGACCTTGAAGATCATGTAGTTCCACTCCCCTGCCATAGGTTAATTTTCTTCCCAAGAAATGCTCATATATGAGAGAGACAACAGAGAAAGTTGTTACTAGCATAAACACTGCAGAGCAAATAACATTATTTAGTGCTGTTTACTGAATCATTCTGAATAATACCAAAAAAATCTGCAACCCTGAAGACTAAACAGGGCATGAAATATAATATTTAAAAATAAACTCAATGAACTATTGCAAATTTGAGTAAGAAAATAACATTGCTGTAAGTCAAAAAAGAAATCCATTATTGTAAGAATCTGACTCATATATAACAGTGAATTTTTATTCATTGCTTTTTTTGAAGATCCCACAGGTATGTAATCAAATTACACAAAAATCACCAACACAACTCTATGGGGTTTGCATGGGCAGGTTTTAGTACTGGGGATGCTGCAAGGGTGGGTTCTGTGAGAAGCTGCTAGAAGCTTCCCCATGTCTGGCAGAGGCAATGCCAGAGGCTCCAGAACAGACCTGTCACTGGCCAAGGGTGAGCCAAACAGTGACGGTGGTAATACCTCTGGGATAACATATTTAAGAAGTAAAATAAAATTGTCTGTGTGATGTAATTGTGGCCAGAGAGGAGATTAGTGGGAGAATGTGAAAGTAACAATTCTGCAGACACCAAGGTCAATGCAGACGGAGAAAGAGGAGGTGCTCCAGACATGGGAGCTGAGATTCCCTCAGCCTGTGGTGCAGCCCATGGTGAACCAGCTGTGCCCCTGCAGCCCATGGAGTTCATGGGGTGCAGAGATCCACCTGCAGCCATGGAGGAGACCCACGCTGGCACAGGTGGATGCCTGAAAGGAGGCTGTGAGCTCATAGGAGGCCTGTGCTGAAGCTGCTCCCGGCAGGGGCCTGCAGGCCCACGGAGAGAGGAGCCCAGACTAGAGTAGGATTCCTGGTAGGACATGTGACCCCGCGGGGGACCCATGCTGGATGTGTTCCTGAGGGACTACACTCTGTTAAAAAGGATCCACACTGGAGCAGCTCATGATGAACTAAGGCCATGGGACTCATTTTTGGACTCATTTTGGAGAAGTTCATAGAGAGCTGTCCCTGTGGGATCAGCCCACTCTGGAGCAGGGGATGGACTCATCTCCCTGAGCAGTGGCAGAAACAACATGTGCTGAACTGACTCTAAACCCCACTCCTCATCTCCCTGAAACTCTGTGTGGGAGGAGTAAGAGTTGGGAAGGAGGCAGAGGTGGAGGAACGTGTTTTTAAGATTTGTTTTGCTTCTCATTATTCTGCTTTGATTTTGATTGGTAATAAAGTTTATTAATTTCCCCAAATCAAGACTGTTTTGCCCACAACAGTATTCAGTGAGTTATCTCTCCCTGTCCTTATTTCAACTCATGAAACTTTCGCTATATTTTCTCTCCCCTGTCCAGTTGTGGAGGGGAGCGACAGAGTGGTATTGGTGGGTATCTGGCATCTAGGCAGGGTGAAATCATCACAACAACAAATCAGAAATTGTAACTGATTGATCAGAATAATTTAACAGTGCAATGTGTATCATATATTCTTAAAGGATGTGCATCCTCCCAGTTGACAGAAAAAGCAAGGACAGGCAGTACTCTTCCCTTACATGCAAATTCTCCAGGAGCCTCATACAGTGTAATTAATCACTAGAGTGATCCAGTTTATGCTTATGTTATCCCATTGATTGAGCAGATAAGGACAAATTGGATGTCAAGAAACTGGAAGAACACTGTATGTATCAGAATCACAGTATTTATTATGTGATTATTAGCACTCATTAAAAATCTTGTCATAAAAAGTACAGTATCTGAAACTCTGCTCAGCACTGAATGAAGTGTCTTGTCTGCATAACAAATTTTTTACAACATTTCCCATATTTATGACTTCCTGTGCAAAGGTTCACTTGCCATTCCATCAGCTTTTTAGTTTTTCTCATGTGAACACAAAATTTTCCAAATCACTCATTAGACTCCACCATGAGCCCACAGAAGAGAATTAAGATGGTTGGGTTTCTTTTCCTGAATGGTGCAATACTTAAAAGGCAAACAAATGCAGAGAAACCAAAAGCTATACTGTTCTGCAGTAGCTGTCAGCTTAGATCTGTGGGTATTGTACTACTTGTACAAAACTAATGAAAAGTTGCATACTGACTCTCAGTACATTAATTTTCTAATTAAATATGGGTTGTTAACAGCCCCAACACACATATTTTAGACAGGTTTTTACCCCCACATTTTGCTAATCATTTTTAAGTCTTTAAAAAGTGCTGTAAGAAGGTTGTAAGTGAGGAAAATTGGACCCTGGATAGAGTAATTTTAGAATAATTGAAATGTTGAGCTCATTTAGAAAAGCTTAATACTTTTTCCTCCTTTCTCTCTACAGTCATAGCTATTTTATAATTAGATGTGCATTCTATAATTAGTAGAGTATACATTATTCGTTACAATTTCGTTTGTTATTTCCCAGTGCCAGTTTTAAATATTCTTTACAGTATTTAAAACAGCGTTTCATGAAGGCTTGATTCTTGTAATTACACTGGCATTGTAGTAGCTGGACCAAACCAATACTCTCACCACAAATAAGCTATTGTTTAATAATATTGATAGCTCTGATCATTATTGTCATCCATTCATTTAAGCACCACATTACAATACAAAGTAACATCAAAAAATATATGGGTTTGGTTTGGGGTTTTTTCAATATATTATGGTATAATTTTGTAAATCATAAGCTGCACAATTTGCATCAGGTTACCAAAAGAAGAGATGGGTTTTCATAGGATCATAGAATCAGCCGGGTGGGAAAAGACATCCAAGAACAAGTTCAACCCTACCGTGGTTGCTAGTTACAATACAAAGTAACATCAAAAAATATATGGGTTTGGTTTGGGGTTTTTTCAATATATTATGGTATAATTTTGTAAATCATAAGCTGCACAATTTGCATCAGGTTACCAAAAGAAGAGATGGGTTTTCATAGGATCATAGAATCAGCCGGGTGGGAAAAGACATCCAAGAACAAGTTCAACCCTACCGTGGTTGCTAGACCATGCCATGGTCCTATCAGGGAGTTGTAGAGGGTGATAAGGTCTCCCCTGAGCCTCCTCTTCTCCTGGCTGAACACCCCCAGCTCCCTCAGCCTCTCCTTATAACTCTTGTGCTCAAGTCCCTTCACCAGCCTCATTGCTCTCCTCTGGACCTGCTCCAGCACTTCAGTGTTCCTCCTGAACTGAGTGGCCCAGAACTGAGCACAGGATTCAAGGTGTGGTCTCACCAGCACCGAGTCCAGAATCACTTCCCTGGTCCTGCTGACTACAAGATGCAACTGGCTTTCTTTTCTGATGGCATAAATTGTCATAGCAACACTGAAGTCATGATGTGTGGCTAGTTAAACATCTGACCTGAATTATCAATGGTAATGTAATTAAATCTGCTTTTATGCCACAAGAATTGAAGGATTTACTCTAAAACCTTGTGAAATATATCAATAGAAAATTCTGTAACCTAAAGGACTTTAGGAAAATAGGCGATTAATATAATCATAGGTACAGCTGGTTGCTAAATATTTTTACAGTCATAGAAAATCTCCATAATTGAAATAAAATGAATACACTCTGATTTGCACACAATTTTCCCTGTCCCTTAGGTCACAAAACTGTTCCACTGAATATATGTCTCTGTTGTTAAAGTCAAAAATCTGCCAAAAATAGTAATGCCATATTTCACAAATCAAGTAAACATTTGACAGAAAGTAAAGAGTGGAACAAAAACCAATTAGCATTTTCTGGTCTCTCCTGTTGGAAACATTTTGTTTCAAAGTGTGCTGCATGATAAGATTAAAAATATGGAGTTTTTTTCTTAGGCAATGTCAGAGGTAAGCAGCCAGACTCTCTGTAGTAGAGTCAATATAAATCTTCTGGTGGAAATGATGAATAATGCTATTGTACCTTCAGATTCCAGAGGAACAACAATCAGAAAGTGTTGTTCCATAAATAATGAATTGCATGCTTTCCAGAAGAAAATCCATGCTGATGTTATTTCTTCTTTATCCCGTCATGGTAATGAAAGACCTTGGTCAGTAACTGTTTCAAGTTCCTACAGGACATTCAGCTGCATGTTAAGAGTTGATGTTTCAGGATGTTTTTATCTGTCCTGTTTAAGCAGGCATACTTCAGGGAAGAAAGAAATCAGAGGCTTCTCTTCCAAATATAATTCTATTGAGTCAAAACCACATTGCACTGGCTAGATTAAGTTTAGCAAGCATTTTGTACAGGATTCCCATGATTCTTTGTGTGAAGTCATGAATAACTGTTTTCCTGGTCTAGGACACAGTCCAATTTCTACATTTGGGTAATATCAATGCTGAGGAGCTCTGTTTTCCCAGTCCTGGAATAGCACATGCTGATATGAAAAAAACCCAACCCCATAGTTATTCCTAATTCCAGTCCTACTATAATAAAAGTCCTACCACTAAGGGAAAAAAACCCAACACCCCCCAAAAGACCCTAAAATTTGCTAGATGTTTAAGCAGGAGAGGGTAATTAGGCTGTTAAGGAATCATAAATCTTGAGTGCTTATGCATGGGCCAAAGTGTACCTGTTAATTACCAAATGCTTTATAGGCACACTGTAAATGGAAACTTCAAAATGTCTTTGGACAACAGCAAAAATGTATAATTCCAGAGAGGTGTAGGACAAAATGTAAAGGTGTCTCTTGAGAGTTGTTAAATGGATTATCAAGATTTGAATACTTTAAGGAAAAAAGAGGAATCTCTTCAGTATGCAGTAGTAGAGGTCAGTCTCACTTGTGCTTAGGAAAATTCTTTACAATAACTTTGATAAATGAGGCCCAAGGTTAATGCATTATACAGAGTTATTTTTGATCAGCTGATTTCATTGATGATTATAGAGCAACTTAAAATGCCATTTTATCTTGCGCTAGATGAACAGAACATGTCTGAATCTTAAATTAGGGGTTAAAAAGGGGGTTCCAAAGAGAGCAATTCCACTCTGGAGGAAGAGTAAAAATTATAAGTGACTCTGATTTTAGCCTTCACTGAAATTCTTTCTAATTGTTTGCCTATTTAAGCCTTTATAACAGGTTTTTGTCTGTATGAATATGAGGAAAGTCACGCTTTTCATGTGGTCAGCAATAGCTACTCATATTTATGGCATACTGGATGTTCATATTTGTGAGCATAAATGCACATTCTCCTTTGTATAAAGTTTTGGTTATTCAGATGGAGTATAGAATTAAGCATGTGATCATACAAACAATAGGATTCTACTACTACTCACACAGCAGCAACGACATCAGCAAAGATATAACTGGGAGAATAATAGCACAAGAGCAACATGTGAGGTATGACAAAGGTCTGTCTAAGCCAGTACCATGCTTGCAAGTAACGATGAGCAAATGACTAGAGGCATGTATTAAAATGGAGCTAATGTGCCACATCATTTTTAGCTCAGACTGTCTCATCTCTCAAAATTTGTATCCCACGGTCTTCCTGAGACTGAGAAACTTTCCTGTGTTTAGTGATCTTTCATAGAATTTTTATCAATTAATTTTTCTGTTCTTGCCTAGAACATAAATAGACCACTGCTGTTTATAATATTCTGCAATAAGTACTGCTGATTAACTGCATTTAACTGCATTAAAGTTATGTGTTTAAACCTGCCTCCCAATAGCTCTGATGCCCCTTAGTTTTACTAGTAGGAGAAAGAGTGAACTACTGATATCTTCCCTGTGACACTCATATTCTCATATATGACTACCAGATACAGAGAAGAGCAACAAGGCTGGTGA
>NW_008674752.1:0-361 GCF_000695815.1 Acanthisitta chloris
CGCCCATTGGCCAAATCCAACCTGAACTCTACGGCCCTGGTGACACCAACGACCCCGGGGGGGCCCGGGGAGGGCCGGGGGGGGGTCCCCCCCCACCCTGTGGGCGCCTCAACGTGTCCCTTCGCTATGCCTACGCGTCCCAGCAGCTGGTGGTCAGAGTCCTCCGTGCCAGGGACCTCCCAGCCAAGGACTCCAACGGCTTCTCCGACCCTTACGTGAAGATTTACCTCCTCCCTGACCGGAAGAAGAAGTTCCAAACCAAAGTCCTTCGACGCACCTTGAACCCTGAGTGGGATGAGACGTTCAGTTTTGGGGTGCCCTTTGCAGAGCTTCCTTCCAGGAGGCTTCACTTCGCTGTCTA
>NW_008674752.1:400-626 GCF_000695815.1 Acanthisitta chloris
CCTCATCGGGCAGGTGGTCATGGAAAACCTGCTGGAGGCGGCGGAAGGGAGGCCAGAGGTGCCCATCTGGAGGGATATTCAGGAGGGGACGGGGGTGAGTAGCACCCCTAAATCCTGGGGAACCCATGGGGAGGGGGGTGGGACCCCAGAAAAGGTCATGGAGAAGGTGTGAGGAGCAGGTGGTGCCGGAGAACCTCCTGGAGGTTAGGGTTAGGGTTAGGGTTAG
>NW_008674753.1:0-1250 GCF_000695815.1 Acanthisitta chloris
TTCTCCAGCCAAAATATCTAAATTTTCATATATAAATACACATATATATGCTTTTTTTCCCTCACTCCGGCCCGGAGCATCCCGCGGCTGTGGAGCATCGTGGTGCCGGGAAACGCTCCCGGTAGCAGCAAAAATCCTCACCCCAAAATCCCAACAAACACGCCACGGCACAAGGGCATCGGCGGGAAGTGGAGGAGGTTTTATATGTACTCATGGGCGGGGATGATTGTGGAAAGAACGAGAATCGAAATAAGAAAATACACAGAGAGGAGAGATTAAGGGAAACATAAAAAAAAAGAGAGAAGGGGAAAAGGAAAATAAAGAAAGAAAAAAACAGAAGGAAAAGGAGAAAATGCATGCAGAAAAAAGAAAGAGGCAGAGAAGGGGAAAGGAAAAGAGAGAGAAAGGGAGAGTGAAGAAAAATAAATTAACGGAAATAATTTAACGGAAACGAAAAAGAAAAGAAAGGAAGTAAGACGAGACTGAAAACCGAAGAGAAAAATAAGTGAAAGGAAAAGGAGGAATAAATGAACTAAACAAAAAAATTAAATAGAAATAAAAAAGGCAAGAAAGAAGACGGGGCAAATGAAGAAAAAATAAGAGAAAAGGAAAAATAAACGAAGGGAAAAAATAAAAAGAAAGAGAACAGCCAGAATGGAAAAGAAAGGAAACCAAAAAGGAAGCGTGAAGGAAAAGCGGCAGAGCGAAGGAGCAAGGAAGAGGAGAGAAAAGAAAGAAAACAAAGGCAGAAGCAAAAAAGCCAGGGAAGAGAGAAGAAAGGAAATAAAACCTGCATCGAGTTAAAAAGGGGAGAAACGGGAAAGAAAGGCGAAGGCACGGGAAGGAGGAAGAGGAGGGACTGGACCCATGGCCGACTACGGCCGCACGCCCGCCGGGCTCTGCCCAAGTTTGCGGGATTCCCTGGGCTTTTCTGGGGGATTTGGGAGCCGCGGGGCGGTGCGGGAATATGCGGGGCCCACTCCCTCCGCAGGCTCCACGAATTTCGGTGCAGGGTACGAGGGCAGAGCGGGAGCGGGGACAGGGCTCGGGGCAGGCCACACTCCGGCCGCGCTCCCCACGGGACGCGCCGCCCCGCAGCACGGAGAAAACACGCATGGCTTAAATACACCGCGACGGGACACTGAGGGGATGCGTGTCTGTGGGTAGGAATACGCAGACATACAGGACCAGCTCTACACGCACACGCGTGGCCGTGTGCCCGCGGCGAAGGCACCACAGGATGCTCGTTC
>NW_008674754.1:0-15801 GCF_000695815.1 Acanthisitta chloris
TATGTATATATAAGAAACTCTGTGGCCAGCTCTGAGGGAGCAATATATGTGCATATATGTTATTCTTCTCCAAGGATAGTACTTGGCATTTCCTGTTGTTGAACTTCATGAGATTCCTGTTAGCCCATGATTCCTGTTAGCCCATTTCTCCAGCCTATTCAGGTCCTTTTAAATGGCAACACAGCCATCTAACATATCTATACTGAGTATTGTAGTGCTGCCATCTTGCTTCACTTTTTGTTGCAACCCAGGTCATTAATGAAGATATTAAACGGTGCTGAATTATTGATCCCTGGGATACATCATTAGTAGCTGGTGTCCAGCTGGACTTGATGTTGTTGACCACAACCATCTTAGCATAGCAGTTCTGACAGTTTTCAATCTACTTCACCATTTTTCTATGGTTAAATAACTTACAGATGCCAGCAGTATGAAGCTTCTTATTGATCTCCTGGCTTAAGCCATTTAACACTGGTAAGAGACAACAGTTAAGTTGTCTGAAAATGATCTTGACTTACTGGGAATGTAGTTCAGTTAAGCCTCCTTTGCTTGAAGAAAACAGAAACACAGTTGAAGCAAGATTTATATTGGTCTGAAACACTAAAATTGTTTTAATATTTTTTGTTGCTTTGCAAAGATGTATTTATTACTCAAGACTTGTTTCCCAGTTATTTAACTTGTAGTCAGTTAACTAGTAGTTACAGAAGGTCATCTGATGAAGATTTCCTATAGATATGAATCTTTAATTTGTGTGTTTTCTATGTTCTCTTTTGGATGATATAGAAAAACACTGTCAAATAAAAGTGCCTAATAGTAATTGCATCTAAATTAAAAATGTTTGTGTATCAGCTTGTGTATGTGACTCCCTGCACATTTTGTTCTCATAAAAATGCCCCAGGGAATCTGTTTTGAATAAAATTAACTAAATAACAAAGCCATGCTTGAGAGTAATCCTCTTTTTGGAAGAACCACTTAATAAGGATACACATATGAAATCCATTCAGTCTGTCCACAATAATATTTGTGATCCTTATTAAGAATATGAAAACAGAAAGGTGTGAAACCTAGTTTACATTTTACTTTCCATAAATTAGCAGAAAGATTAATGAGCTAAGAGACTCCCTTGAAGTTTACAACTGTTTAAAAGGCAAGTTTGAATAACTTGAATTTCACTGCTGGTAGAAAAACAAGCTGAAAATTCATGCAGACAAAAATTCTGCAGTTGACTGTTATGGTGAATTACATTTCAGTCTCACAGGTGCCTATTTGACTTTATCAATAACCTGACACCATATGATTATAATACCTGAGAATTCTGACACTATTTTTAAAAGATTTCTTTTAATGTAGAAGGTATTATCCAGAAGTTGTCTATATATAAAAGTTTATAGAGACACGTACATACTGCATTGATGCACCTTGACATCACAGCAATTATGGTGTTTGCACTGCATAGACATGCTGCTGCTGTCTCCTCTGCTTCTTGCCCTGGGCTAGTGCCAATATCTGAGTGCCTTATGTGGGTAAGCCCTGACCATGGCAGAAAATAAGGTGAATGGCTGGAATTGCAGCATAGATGATTAGTGAAATCAGGGGTGTACTGAGCTATATTTTAAGAAAAATTACCATAGATGTGCCAAAACCAACAAGGTGCTCTCATTCAACCTCCTGCTCTTCTAAATGTGCAGTGCACACCTCAGAGGACACTAGTGATCTGAGCAAACTGGCTTCATTTAATTCAGTATCAAATTTGAGTATAGCAAGCAAATGAAATGCAAATGTTAGCTTATATGTCAAAATCCACTGGACATTTTGAATGAGTCTTAACTCAGAATTAAGGCAACAAAGTTTGGGAAGGAAGGTTTCCTTGCCCTAGGATGAGATGGTAATTGCATCACTGCTACTTGCTGCTTATTTTCATTGCTGTTTACCAGTCTGGATGGTATACAATAGGGAAATCCTATGGTCTCAGTGAATTTTTGTTGTAAGCATAAGGATTTATGCAGTAAACTCTGTGAATGAGCTTACTTTAAGTAAATGGTAATCAGTTTCAAACATAAAATTGAATGCTGGCTGTCCCCTTGGTTAAAGCATTTTGAGGGTGTAGACTATTTCAGAAGTTATAATTGAATCAGAACTAGTTAATGGCCATTTATTTCTAATAAGAAATAATTCAAAAGACACTTGTCACGAGAACATATTTGGCAACATAACTAGGAACAGAGAAAGAAAATAAATTGCAAAGACAGTTGAAATCTATAAAATAACATGCAACAGAGAACAATATGTAATGTTAGAATTTTGGATCAGTCCTTAAGAACTAAAGACCCATCAGATGAAATTCCTTTACAGTTTCACTTACTCCTGTCTTCTTGCTCAAACCTTTGTTCAACAATGGATAGCTAATGTAATGTGAGAATTGTTTGAGTTGGAAAGTACAAAGTGTATCTAGATCATGACATTCCTCAGTGAATCAAAGAGAAAATGTCCTTTGTGAAAATCAGACAGACTGTTCAGTGGAAAGGAAGCAAAAAGAAATAAACCAGGCAGCTTAGCCTATGTTAATCCTGCATTAACTGAGCACCGGTTGTACTTAAATTACTAGCCTAGCTCTTTTACACTTTCCTATGTTCAGAAAAGAAAGTTAAGAATCTCCAGAGAACAACTCAGATTTTAAATTTAAATAACTTTCTGTAAAAAATAAGGCTGGATTAACTCTGTTCCGTAGTTTGCCTTTTTGGATACTTGCCTAAAGTTTCTTCAGATTCCCTTTTTTCCTTTTTCCCCCCCAATATCTTTATATGTCAAAACTATGGTTTTAAAAATTTATTGGAGTTATCATTAATTGCATATAGAATTGTAGACAAGGAGCTTCTCTTCCCTTCAGTATTCCTTAAATTGGCATCCGCATCCTATGAAAACAACAAATGAATGGAAATATGAAACTCACTTATTTTCACCACTTTGAGAATGTATACACATCTGTTCCTGTTCTTGATCATAGAACTAGATTTAAATCTCTTTGTACAAATGGAAAATTAGTTTCTGGAGTTTAATAAGATGTTCATTGACAGAAAAACAAATTATAAGAAAAAACATCTCTGTTATTTGCCAGCCTAATAGCAGGTAGGTAGTAAGTTACAGAAATTTCTTTTGATTAAATGATGCTCTTAGGAAGTCTTGGTCCTATATACGCCACTCCTGAGCAACGATTTACATACTAAAGTAGCTCTGAAAAGTTATCATTAGGTCCTTCTCGATTAAGTGCTTAAAGACATAGACCATGAAATAGATTGTTATCAATCTGCTTCCGAGTGTCTATTAATCACTTATTATGACAAAGCTGCTCTATTGCATTTGAGAATATGACATATCTGCTTCATGGAAATCATATACACTTAGGCCTCATTTGTGACCTAGGGTTGTGCATGAAGCAGTTATCCAGCAGCAGCCACTATTCTGAATTGGAACATTAGCAGTTATGCCTTGTGTCCTTTTGTCCCTGTCTCGCTTCATGTTATTGTTCCACTTTGCAGATGAGAATAATACAATAATGATTCCTTCTCACTCATTATATCCTCAGGATAATATTTGCTCCAGATGATGAGCCAATGAAGGAGCAGAAGTACAACTCAAATACTCTAAATACAGTATCTCATATTGTACCCTTGATTGTAGATGTAGACCACTGATAAGGGGGCACGAGGTTGGGGGGAGAGAAAATCAGTCATTATAAAGATCCAGGCCATCTTGTCTAGACTGTGCTTTTGGCAAGAAATATTGGAACAGATGATCCTTGAGGCCCCTTTCTTCCTGGTATTCTATGATTCTGTCAATACCTGGCTTCACTCTCAGTTGAATCTAAACAAATATTATCTTTATTTTATTTTATTTTTTTTATTTCTCAATAAACTACATGATGCTAAAATTCTGCATCCTTTCCTAAAATGTATTAATAAAACCTTTTTCCTGGACAGTTAACAAAGGGTTTTCAAGGTAGTTCAACTTTACTGCCTGTCATGATTCCCCACATCTTGTAAGCCTGTTTCAAACACTCTAAGGTTTATAGCAGAGAGCATGCAATCTTCCAAAACACACCTTAATCAAGCCTGGGATGGAGATGGGTTTACAGGACACTTGGGTTTCGAGTTCTCAACAAACATTGATTCTGACACTCAAGACACCTCACCAGCATTCCTATTTGGCTCCTTGAGACTTGATTCCCTGTATTCAGATAGTTTTAAGCTAACTAACCATTTTTTGTGTGTACTAGAATTTTATAATAGCAGTTCTGGTAATTGCTCTTGTCTTAGTTGGCGTGGGAAAGAATTAACCTCGTCATTTGGGAATGACAAGACTACATAATAGATGCACTTCTTGCTATGCTGGGTAAATTCTAACCAGCCTTCCCTAAGAACATTTATCTACTCATATTTTGAGTGCTGCAGCTTTGAAAGAAACAAAAATAGTACCATTGAGGAAGGGACTCAGCATATAAACTTGGTCTTGCTCTTGTCTCCTCTTCACCACACTGTTCACTTTCTTCTAGTTAGGAGAGTATAATATAGTTTGCAAAATCAAATTTGCAAAAGATTGGAAAAGCGGAAATTGATACCTCCTGTGCATATTCATTAGGATACTCTCTGTAGCTGCATAATTTTCTGACATTTTTCCAATGAGATCTGCTATTAAATGTGCATAGTTAATGTAAGTGTTATCAATGCTATACAGTAGTTCACATTTTAATCTGCATGTCATGCAGTTCACCTGCACAACCAATCATGGTTGTAATCTCATTAAAGAATGAAATCATATTTGCATGGCATATCCTGATATTTAAAAACCTAGGTGTCCATCACTGACTAGACTTGAAAGTTTTTCAGCTTCAGCTGGAACCTAAATTTTTCTTTGCCAGTTGTTGAAATGTCTTGGAGCTCAGCGTTTCTTTTTAGGCAAGACTGAGGTTACCATGTGATCCAGGAATTTTTTAAACAGCTATTTCTAGAAATATAAAACATATGCTTGTGCTAGAAAGAGCTAAAGGAGTTGAAGGATTCCATGCATGACTCCTTGACATAGGTAAATATCTGGGAAAACAACAAAAAATATTATTTTTGTTTTCATCTGTCAAGGAATGCAAAATAAAAAATACACAACTAAAATAATAAAATGGAAATTAACCCTGCAAGATAAAAAGTGAGTATAATACAACTAAAAGTAGCGAGTGGATAAGTCACAAAGAGATGAAAGAATAATGCAATTTTAAAAATAAGGCATCAAGGTGCTAAATGGAATTGTGAAAGTAACATTAGAATTCAGGGAAAATGAAAACACTAGCAAGCTAGGAAAAGACAAGTTCAAATATGTTTGTGACAAGATGGAGTAAAAAGAACAAGAAAAATGGCTGAGAAATGTATATATAAACATCTAATCATCAAAAATATCTTTGCTTCTCAAAACTTCTGTGTGGATAAAATATTCTCAAATTGTGATAATCATGAAGAAAATTGCAATGTATGCAGAGCTATTTCCTCGATTTGTTCACACAAATACCACCACTGATTTCCATGAAGCTATGGGGATGAATAGTAGGTCAAGATTAAACTTTATTTTACTTCCTTTATGCTTTATCAACTACAAGATTACTGTGTGCCAAAAAGCTGTAAAGGTAGTTCTGGTAGACATGAAAACTTTAGCCTTGATTACACTAGAGAAACATCTGAAATGCAAAAGAAATCCATGTGGTGTTTTCATTACTGCCATCACTGGTCAGCTGAGTGAAGTGTGAGGATACATAATGAAGGTCCACAACAGAAGTCAAATTATGTGACACTTTTGCAAACTACCTTTTTCATGTTACCCTCAAGGTTGCCTAGAGAAGATCTGAAATGAAGACAGCCAAAATGAGTATCCTCTTTAGCAGTCCCCTCTTATCCAGGAGAGTATAAGTGGTGAAACAGAAGCTATTTGCACAGTGGTGTCTTGAATTCTGGTGATTGCACTCTACTGATAGACCAGGATGCTGAAATCTCTAATACAACTTGGACTATGCCCAGTATTATGTATGTATTAGCTGGTTTCTGGATCCTGAAAGTCACAGAATGTTGTTATGTGTAATCCTGTGCTACATGTTGGTCTGGTTTGGAATATTAACCTAGAGAATACAGTTTTGAAAGATCACAACAGTGGTTTCAGAAGGTTAAATCAGTCAGAAAAAAAAAACAAAGGAAAACAGCTTACTTAGCAAGATTCCATTAACTGCCAAACCAATTCCTAAATCCAAGGAATCGCTTTTAATGTACCAGAATTTTTCTTTGCTGCACAAAAATTATTTCAAGGCTTTGTTTTTCTGGACTGGGAAATGCATAAAATCCTTAGACCTCTTATAATACTTCTGGTCTCAGTATTCAATTGAGCACAAGAAGAAAATATTCTGAAATCATTGATCCTATGTGTAAAATGAAGGAAAGAAGGTATCTGACTTCAAAAAACTCTTTCACAAGCCATCTTTGTATACTCAGAGAGTGCAAAATAATATCATAGGGATAGACAAAGATTAGGTTTGTAGCAGTAAAACATAGAAGAAATCCTCAGATTACTGTTTGCTGAGGCTTCTGAAGGAAAACAATATCAAAAGGCAAAAAAAAAGGAAAGCAGAAATAAAGAGATAAAAGGTACCAGTAACTTTGTAAGTCCTATCTGTCCTGTCTACAGCAGAAAAATATATGTCACATTGCTTTGGTGCTGATATTGTGGCCAGAGGGGAGAAGGGCAGAGAAAGAAACAGAGATTTGTGTTGTATTCCAATTTCATAAGAAAAACAACACTAAATAAAACAATAGGAAGCTGTTTTATCTCTGCAGACTAGTAAATCTATGTTACTATTACTGATAGCAGGCCAGACATCTGTATTTAGCTGCAGGTTCCCAAAGAATTTATCAGCTGTGGTTTGCCTAATTTGCCAAAAAGCCTGGAGTCCTTTGTATCTTTTCTTTCTTATCAGTAGCAGCAATTGTCTAACGAACAGAAGATAGGTGATTTTTGTCTAATTCATTTTAATCTTGCTTAGTTTTGAATAACTGTGATGTAACACATCATTATATACTTTTGATATAGTTATACAATTTATTGATAGAAAAACAGGGGATGTTCCCTGTTGTGCAAACAGTGACCTCAGGATAAAGGTGCAATGTAGAGGAGTACAGAATGGCTGCAGAGGCTTCAAAAGCATGGATGCAAGATGATAACAGAGATTTCAGGGCTATAAACTAATCATCAACACTCAATTACTGTTTTTTAAAATGAATGCAGCTTCACGAGCTGATAAAATTAATTTTATTAAGGACAAAGAGAAAATACACAAGTAATGGAGAGAAAAACACAGCATGTAAATTCTGGTACAACAAGGAACTGCAGGCCAGTGAATAAACAACGCGTAGTGCATGTGGCAAAGTCTGACAGATTATTCTAAGAAGGACATAGGATGAGGAATAAACCATCACCATCACTATCACTACATACCCTCTTGGTGAAGGTCTCTGAAAGCTGATCACTCACCATAAACTTCCTTTCCTTCTTTCTGAGGAAAAGTACATCAGTCTTAGATGTACTGGAACTGGAGGTACTGAAAGGATAAACTTAAAAGCAGAAAAGGGAATACATACAATTTGCCCCATCTTGATCAGGAATTCCATTCATGACAAAACTGGCTGTTCTATTTCCACAGACAGGTCTATTTTAAATTTTTTTTTTCTGAAACATTTAGAAAAAGGAATAATTTTCCAATGCTCTCAAAACCCAAAGTGTTTGCAATCCGAGTCCAGCAGAGGGCTCCAGGGGTCCGGAGCATTTCTCTTGTGAGGTTAGGCTAAGGGATATACACCTCTTCAGCCTTGAGAGGACTGAGAGGGGATCTTATCAATTTACGTATATATCTGAAAGGAAGGTGCCAAAATAGAGCCAATAGTGTCAATAGAGCCAGGCTCTTCTTCGTGGTGCAAAGTGATAGGACAAGGGGTAAAGGACAGAAACTGATGCACAGGAAGTTCCACCTGAATGTAAAAAAGCACTTCTTTACTGTGCATGTAGCTGCTGTGACTCTTGTGAAAGTCTCCTGGTCACCTTTTGCTTTGGGTTTTGCCCTGTGCATTCAGAATAACCAGGAAGAATTTTATAAACCCTTAGATGTTTTCCTCCTTCTGTATCATCAGTGTAGATATTTACTTCCAAATTTTCCATCTATTGATTTTCATAGTCAATAGGAAGAAAGAGGAGCATCTAAACTGTGATTGATCCATGTCATGTCTTAAATAGGTCAGTGGATCTGTACCTGGAAAATGCTTACAGTTTATGAACAGAAATCTCATTTAAAAAAAAACCCAACCAAACAAAAAACCAACAAGCATTTCTGCATTGCAGGCAATTACAATGATCACAGGTGACTTAACCAGTGTATGCATGCTGTGGACATGTGCAAGGAATAATGGTCATAAATACTGCATTCTGACAGACAGCCAGTGGCAGTTTGCATGTAATATCTTAATTTGAAGGCTTCACAGTTCTTGAGTGTAGGGAGAAGCTTCTATTTTATTGTTTTAACCTAAATATGTGTAGAAATTTGTCACTGAGCACTAAATTTTCTGGTGTATACATATACTCACTGGATTCTTGGATTCTCAGGGGAGCTCCTTTCTGAGCATGTTTCACTTCTTTTTGAGCAAGTTTAGTCTCTATAACCCCAAATACCCAGTGTATAGATTGGTGAGATGCCAGGGAACAACATATTAAAAAATCAGTAAGAAAAATCTCTCATGTAGAATTTTATAGTGGGGACATTTACAGCTGAATTATTCATTCTAAGTGGTCTTTAGAGACAATGGAAAGAAATAGGTGCTGTTAGGCTTCTTCTTATCCTAAAGCATATGTTTAAAATAGGTTAATTGAATCTTAGCCCAGAAGACACATTTCTTTCCTATTTAAACTACAAAGAATATCTAATGTGACCACTGAGAAGTGGAAACTTACATTGTAGATGGCTGAAGCTATTCAGGATGAATCTTGTTACTCTTGACTGCTAATCTTTTCCCAGATCTTTTCTACACTTTCTGCAGTGAACAGACAAATAACATCTTGCTAGGCGGTGCCAGCAGATGATAGGATTTTCCACTTTCTGCCTCCATCTGTGTGCCTTTTTCAAAAGCTAGGTTTGGAACCCAACTCTTCCTATGATCATGTTTTATTATAAAATTAATCTAATTTAGAAAATATTAAACTAACACATTCTTGAAGAGGGAAAAAAGGGTAAAAATAACCCTCATTGATCTTCTAAAGAATGAAATGTTGGGAAAACCAAATTGCAGTAAACAAGGAATGCAGTTATAACCAGAGTATTGAAAATTACCCTACTTAAAAAGGTAAAGAGAAAATATAACTTATGCTTATAAAACATTACAAATATAAACCCAATATAAAGTTATGAACTTAGCATTACAGAAAAAAATCTGAAGTTCAAGAAAGCCAAGAATACAAAAAAATTGATTTTTCCTTTTAACTGTATTTATAACTATGCAGCCATAGTAACATAATCAGCAATAATAACAAGTATTATTATTATAATATAAAAACACAGAGGTAGAAAGCTACAGTGCAATAAGTTAAAACATGAGAATGGAACATTCTTTCAGATACATAAATTGCCTGAATTAGTATCCTATATAAAACAGTGATCATAAATGCATGCCAGGAAAGAGGAAGAGCAGGGCAAATATCTCTCCTGGGAATACATCTCCTAGGAACAACATAGACTTCATCTAGTTTCACCTCAGGTGATTTCTGCAGATGTACTACCTACTTAGTAGGTCAGCAAAAATGGGTAACCATCTCTTTTTATTTGTTCTGAACTTGGTTTGTAATACCTCCATCTGACAGCCCCAAGCTCTATATTCTGTCTCT
Source organism: Acanthisitta chloris (assembly GCF_000695815.1). Taxonomy (NCBI): domain Eukaryota; kingdom Metazoa; phylum Chordata; class Aves; order Passeriformes; family Acanthisittidae; genus Acanthisitta; species Acanthisitta chloris. The sequence goes on from NW_008674754.1 coordinate 9,952, forward strand.
TGAGATGGTTTCTGGCTTCTCTGAGATAGGTTAGCAAAATTGTTAATGCAAGAAGGAGCACACATTTTAAAAATCTAACCATAATTATATTGCAGTTGGTGATCTGAAAAGCCTGTCCAGTATGAGTGATAAGACAGAGAACAGAATTGTGGAGTAGACAGGGGAAAAAACATGTGGTATTGGAGGAGGGGTTAGGATCCCAGCAAATTCCTGCATGTCATAGTGTTCCTGTAAATTTACTTCAAGAGCTGTGTATTTTTTATTCAGTAAGATGGCAGTTATGTAAGGACCAAAGTTTTGATAAACCAAAATTTTATGCCTGCAATAACTACATCTTTCAGGCACAGAAGAAATTATCAAAGACATAACATCTGATAGATTTCAACAATATCTCTATATGTTTCTGCACCACAGCTCTGACAGTAGCTGTCCAGCCTTCTCTTTACCTGAGACTGGTGCTCAGGTCAGACTGCACTAGCTTCTAAGCACTGCATAACTTCAAGTGCATTTCAGTTTACCATTTAAGCTTATCAGGCTGCTTGATACGTATTTTAGACAAACCACGGAGGCCATTTTATCAAGGCTACAAAAGTTAGTTGTGAAGCTTAAATGTAATTTTTAGGTGGATGATACTAAACAGGTCATAAAAATGATGCCTTCAGATGAGATTACATTATGAGAACAGGAAAGCAACTGGACTAGGTGATGATTGAACTAAACATGTATAGCAGTAAGTATACTAGTGCAGTAGCATGATTTACACCCTAACTGTCAAACTTGAATTGTCTTGTCAATATTCCCTTCCTTCAGCAGATGTCAACCCATGCTGTTGTCTGAATCACATTTTGACATGATCTGGGGAAATAACATGGAGGTAAAAATCATACCATGAAGCAATTTAATATTTAAATAGTGAGGATGACTGTGGGCTCTGGCTCGGAACAAGCCAGACTGTAGCTTTACTAATATATACTTACCTAAAATCCTTCCAGTTTGCTATGAATGCCCTGAGGGAGACAAAAAGAATGTGAGTATTGACAAAATAACCCACATCATCTGGATATTAGCAGCTTTATGATTTTCTCAGCTTTAGTGGTCTCTTCATATTCAATAGTACCTTATAGTTTTATCTGTAAGTTTGTTCAAACACTTTTCCAAGTAATTTTAACTTTCAGCATCCACAGTTCCCACTGTAAGCTTAATTCCATATTGAACCAAGGACTCCTCTCTGTTGGTTATTTTGAACCAGTGATCAGTCTGTATCATTTGGTACATTCTGCTTCTAGTGCTCGAGAAGTGAATGATGATGTGGCACTATCCAGCTGTCATGGATTGAGCCTGGTTTCAAAAACAAGGGAGTAGTTTAAGGGGAAATCATCAGGGAGAGATCTGGAAAACATCATGAGAGAGACCTCGTAGAGAGAACAGAGGGAAGCCTATAGCTTGACTCCAGGATCACACGTGGTACTCTTGTGCTGACCCACCTGACCATGTTGTCATCCCTAAAGGACAGAGGCCTCATGTCCCTCCTGGACAATGAACTTACCTGTCACTAAGTGTTTTGATATCTGAACATTGTAGACTTCACACTATCAATTTAATCCAAAACTCTGACAGGGATACAGGATTTCAGTGTCTTTTATCTCCCACTTCTGTCATCTTTTTTTCTTGGTCTTTTTTCCTTGTCCTAGTCTGCTGCTGTTGCACATATGAAACCATTATGGTTCCTAGGCTGCCCTTTATGATCTCCTTTATACCTCTTCCATTTCTACCTTATTTTGAGAAAGACTCATGTGTGCATCATGAAGGTACACAGTGGTTTACTTTTCATTCTTTTACCTATAATCATACCTTTATTCTGCCCCTATTTTGAATCGAGCCAGTGATTCACAAAATTATCTGTCCCAGGCCTACAATGAGGTGTCTTTCAGCAAGCTCAGAGTCTAACATTTGTAAGGAAGATTGAGATTGACTTTTTGTATGTGCTAGTCTTACATCTATTTATGTATCTATTAATTTATGATTTTTCATTATAGCTCTACACAAACAACTGAATATCTTAGTGAACTTGAACACTTTCTTTAAAAATCGTTTAATCACAGTCTCCACTTCCATTTGCATCAACATGAAGAGGAAAGTTCTGTTATACTACTATGCAGAGGTGATATTTCTGTACTGTCCTCTGCAGTTAAATATTATGGGATTTAATTCAAATATTTGAATTAAAATACTTTGTAGTTTTCTGAATATTTAAGTAAGATAAAGCACACATATTATTTTATTAGCATGAAATCTACAGTAAAACTAATGTTAAACTTTCAATTAATTCATGTTCAGCTGTTTCATACCAAATAAATAATTAGTTATTTTCATATCAGCTCTTTTCTTATCTGTTTATCTTGATATCTGGTAATGTCAATTTACCCTGGGATAAAGAAAATGTAACTTCTGTACTAAACAGCCAAATTTTTCTTTTGCGAATTGCAGTACCGTGTATTCTTTTTGTGCATTGCAATAAATCAAAGAAAGATATAAAAAATTATTTTAATTAAATTTTAGTTTACATTCTGCAGGTTAATTTCAGGTTTTGTTTGTTTGTTTTTTTTGCCTTTTAATTGATGCTTCTCACTTAAAAGTAAGTGATCTATACAGGTCACTCATACACAGTCTGTGATCAGCATATAACCTGTAATCTTGAAGTGCTAGTATGGAGTTCTTGAAGTTTTCCAATAATTGCTGAAAATTATTAAGCACAGGTAATTGGTAAATCAAGCAAGATTTGCAAAATTTCTAATCTTAATCATATGCACTGTATTTCATTCCTTGTTTTCTTATCCATAATAGAATTTACTTCCTTTTGAGATGTGGCAATGGGCACAAATACCATTTTGAGTGACAATATATAGCTCTGATGTTAGTTAATTTTTCCTTCTTAAAATGATTGTATCATTTAATCATTATTTAAATGAATTACCTCAGAACTGTTAAAATAATATATACTGAAAAACTATATAAAATACCAATACTAAACTCACAACTGCAAAACCTGGACATGCATTAAATTCTAGGTTCCGTTCTGGAAATCTTGCTTCACATACTAAAATGCAGAATCATGAGGGCATGTTTTCATACCTTAAAATATTTGGTGTTGAGTTAGAAGGTTTAATTTTGTGGCCACTGTTTCTACACAGATGTAGGTGGATTTGTCTCCTCAATGTAAACTAGAAAACGATCTTCCTCACATAATGAACAGTCACTAATGGTCTAATGCTCTGGACAATTAGTTTCACTAATATGGTGAAACATAGTCAAGGTCATACTTGAAAACAAGATTGATGAGGCAGTAACACAAGTAAGAGATGTTCTTTTGTCTAAGCAGGAAAATTCATTAATAACTGGAGCAACCAAAACAGTAGAGGCAGTTAAGATTTAGTAATCTAATTATCACAGATTTGGAAGGGATTAGAAATGAAGGAGCATAAAATTACCCAATTATTTGGAACTGTTTATTTGTGGCTGGATTGTAGGTTGACAATGTAATTTAATCAATGGCGACAGCAATTTTATTTATATTCATACAGTAACAAAGGGGTTTGAAAAATCACCCTTTTTACTTGAAATGTGCATGACTAGACTGTATGAATATTATTCAAAATCTCCCCTATTTATTTCATAGATGATTCCTGTTCATAATTGCCATTTGAAATAGAAAAAAAAATAAATCTGTGTTTCAAACAACTTTAACTAATTATTGAGCTTTGATTACATCCTTTATCAAATGCATTGTATAATTGTCACTAAAAATATGGCATTTTCTTTGTTTAACTCAATAGGAACAACTGATGTTTTAAGAATAAAACTGGTAATAATGTCCCTACCCAAAATTTATACTCTAAATTAGATGGAAAACATGATGAGAAATGGTAGCAGACCATGGAGGGAATGCAGAAACAATATGGAAGGAAACAAAGTGAAAGGCTAAAGTGTCCTTGGGAATGTTATTTAAGAAAATAGATGTAGTTCTTAATTTTTTCTTAATTTTGACATTTTTTTCCCTACCTTATTTTGCAGTCATTGTTTCAGTCTTTGTAAACATTTTGAGCAACCCAGTGGAAGGTGTCCCTGTCTGGGGAGGTTGGAACTAAATAATCTTTAAGGTCTCTTCCAACCCAAACCATTCTGTGATTCTATGATTCTATAAAGTTATTTGTACATTACAGAGAGAAAACAGTTCCTGTAATTTAATTTTATTTTTTAGCAAGAACTAGAGAGCAAACCATGATGAGTGGTGTACCTCAACACTCTATACTGGGAGGAACACTGTTTAAGATCATCGGTGACATGGACAGTGAGATTGAGTGCACCCTCAGCAAATTTGCAGAAGACACCAAGTTGAGTGGTGCTGTTTGTACTCTAGAGGGACAGGATGCCATGCAGAGGGACCTTGACAGGCTTCAGGGAGTGTGCACATGTAAACTTCATGAAGCTCAACAAAGTCAAGTACAATGTCCTGTACCTGAGCTGGAGCAATTTTCAGTATCAATACAGACTGGGGGAAATGAGCCTTGCCGACAAGGACTTGGGGGTGCTGGTGGATGAGAGGCTGGACATGAGCCATCAACATGCTGTCATTTCCCAGAAAGCCAAGAGAATCCTTCAAAAGAAATGTGACCAGCACATCAAGGGAGGTGATTTGCTCCCTCTATTCCATTCTTGTGGAACTGTACCCTCAGTACTGCATCCTACTCTGGCATGTCCAGTACAGGAAAGCACTGACATGTTAGAGTGGGTCCAGAGATGGGTCATGAAGACGCTTAGAGGCCTGGAACACCTATCCTATGAAGAAAGGCCGAGAGAGTTGTGTCTGTTCATTCTGGACAACACAAAGTTCTCAGGATACTTTGTCGTGGCCTTACAATACTTAAAGGGGTCTTGTAAGAAAGATGGTGTCCTGGTCCAACAAGACACGGGAGGGTTTGACTGACTCCACCAATGTGAATTAAGACACTGTAAGGGACCTTTAAGAAATGACTGTTTCAACATTGCCTGGCCTTGATGACTTGGTGAACGAGACTGAAGACAGGGAGCCCTGCACTGTTTGCCTCAGGCTTGTTGATTCTCAGGGTGTCTCCAGTCGCTGAATTAAGGAGGCACCATTGTCCACAGACATTCCAGCTAGCTGCAGAGATAAGGAGGCACCATTGTCCTCCATACAAATCCTCCAGCTAACAGATAAGGACCCACATTCCAAGGTAGGAGGCACCACTGTCCACCACTGCCCACAACTGACATCACTTCCAGCTGCTGAGACCAGGAGCTGGGAATTGCTTAGCTCCTGGGAAACTGAGCAGTCAGTGTCCGACAGAGCCCTATGACCAGGACCAGAGTCCAGAGCATGGGGTACACACTCACCACTGAAGAAAAGACAGCTATGGAATATCAGAATGCTACTGGACCTATGGTGGTGACTATCCCCATTTCTGCATGACTACGGATCATTGGAATGCTGCTGGACCTGTGGTGGTGAGTATCTCTACTGCACCATTCCCAAATCTTTCTTCCCCTCTTTTCAGTTTCTAACTTTCCTATCACGCCTTCTTTCTCCCCCCACCCGGGTAACTGTGAAATGTGGTCCCCTAATTCGTGTCGATATGGAGCAATGTTAGAATATATATATATATATACCTCAATATTGTTTTGTTAATATAAGACTTATATTATTTGTGATGCTGCTTATTTGGAAGTGACGCTGCTATGACACATAGTCAAACATTAAAAGCCAAGAGGGCTTAGAGATTGGTGAGGGCAGAGTGGCCTCACCCACCGCGGGCACCGGGAGAGAGAGCAGAG
>NW_008674755.1:0-803 GCF_000695815.1 Acanthisitta chloris
CGCCACCGGTTCCACCTGCGCCTTGAAGCTCACCAGCTGCAGCTCGTAGTCCTGCCAGGGACAGGGTGCTCAGTGTGCTGCCACGGCCCCAGTGAGCCCCTGGTCACTGTGCTGCACCCCAGTGCCCCCCAGCAACCCCTGGGCAGTGGACACACCTTGATGGCGTCGATGTACTGCTTGGCGTAGCGCTGGCACTCCTCCACCTTGTCCTTGTGCTGCTCACACTCCTCCAACAGTTTCTGAGGAGACATGTGGGGGTGAGCCCGGGCACCAGTTGGCAGCTGAGAGCACCCCTCACCCCACTGGGGATGGCCAAAAGCACCTCTTGCCCCCACTGGGGATGGCCAAAAGCACCTCTTGTCCCACTGGGGATGGCCAGGGACACTCCTCACCCCACTGGGGATGGCCCGGAGCACCTTTGTCCCCACTGGGGATGGCCAAGAGCACCTCTTGTCCCAGTGGGGATGACCAGGAGCACGTCTTGTCCCTACTAGGCATGACCAGGGGCACCCCTTGTCCTCTTGTAGCCCAGGATGGCTGGGAGAACTCCACATCCCACTCTGGACAGCCAAGAGCACAGCACCCCTCACCCTGCTGAGCTCAGGGACAGCCAAGAGCATCCCTCATTCCACCAGGGCTGGCTGAGAGCATCCTTTGCCCTGCCATGACTACTTAAGGTGCACCTCTCAACCCACTGGGGATACCCAGACACATCCCTCACCCCACTGGGAATACCCAGACACATCCCTCACCTCACTGGGAATACACAGGCACATCCCTCACTCCTTTGTGGATACCCAGGC
>NW_008674756.1:0-1640 GCF_000695815.1 Acanthisitta chloris
GTCTCCACCTTTACCCTTTTTGATCTGATCAGAGTGAGTATGAAAAAGCAGCACTGCTGGGAGGAGTGATGTGGTGGAACTTGTTTCTCTTATCCAAAAGCAGCAGAGCTACCTGCATGTGAAAAGGCTTTCAGTGAATGGGTTGTTCTAATTAGCTGGAGTGAGACTTAATATTTTCTCCCAGAGGCTGTATTTTTGAGTCGGGTTGTTCCAATTAGCTGGAGTGAGACTTAATGTTTTCTCCCAGAGGCTGTATTTTTGAGTCTGCTAGAAGTTGCTTTATTGTGGGAGATGTACTGGCACTGACTGCTATTGAAAGCATATTTCACATGACAGTAAATTTAAGTTGATTGCTTTTAAACCCCTTCACAAGAGCTGAGATTTAACACTATAATTTTTTCTTGGATTGTGTTTCAAAGAAATTGTTTTCTTTGAATAATCTGTAGGGAAGCAAAGCAATTTAAAGATCAACAAACAGAAGCTCATCAAAATACATTTATGGCAGCTAGTGATAATAATGTTTTTCTAACAATGGATTTGTTGCTGAATCTAAGCATTGTTCTCCAGTGTTCGTTTACTTGAGATGATGTTATTCATATACTAGAAATATTGCTGTGCTCCATGATCCTACCATGTACATAAGTGAGACTAACAGGCCTGTGGTTACCTGGGTCATCCTTCCTGCCCTTGTTGAAAATCAGGACAGCATTAACCAGCTTGCAGTTGAGTGGGACCTCTCCAGGTTCCCAAAACCATTGAAAAATCATCAAGAGAGGCCTCACAATGACATCAGCCAACTCCTTAAGTGTTCTCAGATGAACCCCATCAGGCCCCAGAGATTTGTATGGATACAGCTGGAGCAGCAAATCCCTCATAGCATCATAGTCACCTGGGAGTGTAATGTTCTTGAAGTAATTGTCCTCCAGCTCATAGTGTTGGGGACCCCCTTAGCTTGCTATCAGCGTTGAAGGCAGAGGGGAAGAAGGCATTAAATGTCTCTGCCTTGTCTACATCCCTGTTTATGAGGTGGCCATCCTCATCCAAGTTGATCCCTTTCATGCTTCCCAGGGCCACGAAGGGTCTCTTGGGGCCAAGTGTCCAGTGCTGAGCCCAGGCTGATTCAATTTGGTTTATGGCTGGGGATTGCCATGAAGGCACACATCTCCACCGTTTGGAGTCAGGGAAGGGTAAAAGAAGAGCTCTGTAGGTCTGTTTGCCACCCCAGCTCTGTATTTGGCACAGCAGGACTTGCTGGACCAAGCAGAAGGTGTGAGGTGACCACAGTGTGGGTCTATGCCACCTGGTGCCAGTCACAGAAACTATAGTGTTTTATGTTGGTCAGGTCTGGATGGAAAGCACTACTGAGAGGGCCTTGCTCACCAACCTGCTCCAGGCTCAATGCCTAGACAGCTTCTGCACTGTCCTTGGGGTATGGCCTTGTAATTTCCTTTTGTTTCTGCAGAACAAAACCAGGCTGAAGGTGTTGCCACGCACACTGTGTGCTTGCGTCTCAATGGAGTGGAATGCTACTTTTACAAATACTTGTTAATCATGTTTGTGGCTATACAAAGTGACTGCTGTGTAGTTCTTGGACTGGGAGCTGGTGGCTTGTGGTGGCAATTTTCCCCAGTACTGGTTAG
>NW_008674757.1:0-19084 GCF_000695815.1 Acanthisitta chloris
TGAAGGGATGCCTTGTGGAATGCTTTACAGAAATTCTGTTTCTGACAAGGGGCACCAGCTCAGTGCAACAGAAAAGTATTAAAAAAAATCCAGACTTTTTGTTTAGAAACCTTCAGCATTTCAAATCACAAGTGCTTTTGCATTTTAGGGAGCAAAGGCCTCAACTTTGTGTGTACCTTCTGGTGTCACTTTGCCTTCCTGCCCAGCTCCTAATGCTCTCAAAAACACAAATATTGCAATAGGAAAATATTAGTCAGCCCTTAAACTGCAAGTTTCTGTATCTAATAGGATACATGCTCATGTTGCATTGGACAAGAGACAGGTGCAAAGACACCAGAGTTTGTAGAGCAGAGCTGTAATTGCAGGTATCAGCCAGGATACATGGCCATGTTGCATTGGACAAGAGACAGATGCAAAGACACCAGAGTTTGTGGAGCAGAGCTGTAATTGCAGGTATCAGCACAAAAAGGGAAGTTTACCATGCCTGAATTCTGCAGTTGGAGGTTGTCCTGCCTACAGTTTGTTAACCACTGCTTAGCATTGAATCCTTCCAGATATCCATGTACTAATCAACTTGAAAGTTAATTTGGCTTATCCAACGCTGCAAAATGCACTGATTATAATTTTAACTGAAACCCCTGAATGTAACATAATTGACAGAACCCTTAGGTCACATTATATTCATTTTTCAAGATCCAAGTTAGTTTTATTACAGCAAGAGTCCCTTAAGTCAGACTTCTCCCAGCCAACACTGCCCACAACCCACCCCTAAACCACAACGAACTTACCAGATCTTTTGAATCTGTGTCCTATACTTCGAGACCAACCAATGTGATGGATGAGTGGACTGTACATATGGCACCAGAAGTCATCAGTTTTGTCTTCACTTTCCTCATACACCAACCTTAACCGTCCCCCAATGACACTTTCTACCACTGCTACCCTCGTTCGGCAAAGGTGTGTTTTGTCAACAACTTCTACTCTCATGGAAGTTTTGAATGGATACTGCATACTCTCAGACACCTTAAATAACAGAGAAACACCCATTCTGTAAGGACACACTCTGTTTTTTCATATTCATCTCTCTATTACAGCACAGTATTGATGCACTTGTCACTTAATTCAAGTACTTGTCAACCAACCTGCACAACACAAGTGATTTCTCTGCCCATGGGAACAGTAAAATGTTTCAGAACACTAAGCAGAATAGATCCTACAATGCTTTCATTGTATCAAGTTCATCCTTAATACAATTCCCACATAGGTTACAGGAATTTTCCACTGACATAATAAAAGTTTGTTCAGCTGTTAATGGATCAAGTTACCTTGAGAAACAATTTTAACCAAAAAACACCTCAGGATTTTTGTTTCTTGCTTTGTCATTCACTCAAAGTAGTGTGTTTTAAAAACAGGATTAAAATACTTCATTATGAAAGGCATGGAAAACAAATCTTCAACATATCAAAGCTGACCACTTACAAACATATTTCTTCATAATATACAAAAGAAAGGAAGAGAATGAAAAGAGAAGTTAATCTGCTTTGTGACAATAGATTTTGTTTAAAAATCAGGTATCACTTGCCACTTTCACTCTGAAATCCCCAAAGTGTTGAGATCTTGCCAAATTCATTTGGCTCCTAACTGAGCCAATTTGTAAATAAAAATTAACAACTACAGAAAGGTTTTTTGTTTGCTTGTTTTAACTTCAGATGCAGTGTGAAACAACAAGTCTCACATTACTACTAGAAATTATATGCACCATCTGACAATCCCAGAAAGTCAACTTACAGCAGCTGCTACACTTAGAGACATGACTTAAAAACAGGAAAAAAAAATAATCTAGTCCAGAGCAGATGAAAACTATTAACATGTAAAAGTCTGTGCTTTATTGCATCTAGATTTGTGCTATATTAACACATTTTCTTCAGTTTCTTGAAATAGTGAATGATAAAAATCATTCCTGAATGAGAAGGGTCAGTTTCCCATTTCCTCACACATCACAGGGTAGCTCAGAGGCACTTCTGGGTTTTCTGTGGGTTTTTTCTTAAATGGGGCATTTTGAAATTCAAATAGGCTACCTGGTTTTTAAAGAAAACTTTTTTCTACAGAAAAGTTTTCCAAATACATACTGACTGGAGCTTAGAGATTCCTTAAGGAAAACCGTATCTAAGGGAAGAAACTACTGTATCACCTTCACTATAGGAGGAGCTAATGTGCCATGGTAAAATATTTCAGTTCTTCACACATTGTGCTGCCATTTCGTTTACAGAACATCATTGATATTGCATCAGCCTTACCTTCTGAGAAAAGTCAGGAGGAAGTGTTTTGGCACCAGTAAGTCGTTTCACTAGAAAAGCTTTCCAGTTTGTGTATTTGTGTTGGATGGCTGTTGCAAATGAAGGGGAAAAAATAAGCCACTGATTTTTAATTGTGTCCATTAGAGACAATATTAGAGTCTGGAATATGTAAAGAAGAAATCCCAGATGACTGTTAAAAGGCCTGGATGACAATGACAAAAAACCTCTTTAGAGAATGAATGCTACCCAAGGTTAAAGTTTATGGGTCAGGGCAAAGGATTTAATAGCAAAGGATAAATAAAATCAGTGCATGTTCCCATCACTTAGGATTAGCTAACTGCTTCCACCTTGATTTTTAAGTTGCATCAGATGGGCTACTCCAAGAAACACTTTCAGCATCAGTCAAGTTATTTTTCCACAAGTTAAAGTTATTTATTCATAACTGTTGAAAAAGTTGTTATGGTAAAAAAAATACTGTGATATCTGGACCATGAGCAAATTTAGTTTAATAAAGAGAGACTTTGATATCCATCAGTAAGGCTGCTGTTTACATACTTCGAGGAGGAACTAGGGGCTTGCCACTGGTTGCACACCAACCCACTGGGTGGATGTCAGACCCACAAACGTTGCACCAAAAGTCAAGACTTGAATCATTTTCAAAGCCTTCGTATCTCAGCAGAGCATTGTAGCCTGGAAGAAAGCAATCCCATTAAAAAAATACAGAAATTAAACAAGATAAACTATCTATTAATATTTCTTTACCACCCCTGATGTGTATTACATTGGTTTCCTAGACTATAACTCTTGATAGAATATTATTCCTATGGCACATTTGTGCATGGTGTTAATGCACAGAATGGATTACTTTGATCAATGTGCACGAACTATCATGTAAATCAATTTTAATTAAAATTAAAATTCTTGAAGTAGAAACCTTCAGAATTTGTATGTAGGAGGACGAAATTAATTTCCCACACTATCTGCTTTTTCGTATCTTCGATCTGTGACCTTGAATTCACTTTCTACCAAGCAAAGTGACTCGTGTAATGAGGCTCCTTGCCAGCTGTTAGACAATCTCCTCTCTCCTCTGCACTGCTCTCATAGAATCAGAGAATCAATCAGGCTGGAAGAGACCTCAAAGATCGAGTCCAACCCTACTGTGGTCACTAGCCCATGGCACTAAGTGCCACATCCAGTCTCAGCTTGAAAACCTCCAGGGATGGTGAATCCACCACCTCCCTGGGCAGCACATTCCAATGCCTGAGCACTCTCTCTGTAAAAAAATCTCTTCCTAATATCCAACCTAACCCTCCCCTGGCAGAGCTTGAGTCTGTGCCCTCTTGTCCTGCTGCTGGTTGCCTGGGAGAAGAGACCAACCCCCACCTGACTCCAACCTCCTGTCAGGGAGTTGCAGAGGGTGAGAAGGTCTCCCCTGAGCCTCCTCTTCTCCAGGCTGAACACCCCCAGCTCCCTCAGCCTCTCCTCATGGCACTTGTGCTCCAGTCCCTTCACCAGCCTCGTTGCTCTTCTCTGCACCTGCTCCAGCACCTCAATGTCCCTCCTGAGCTGAAGGGCCAGCACTGAGCACAGGACACTCTCACTGTACTCTGAGGCAGTATCAAAAAACCCAAGACAGAACAGGCATTCTCAAGCATCACTGCAGCCACACAGTGATACAGTGATAACAGTGACAGAGCTAAAATACAGAACCTGCTGACCCAGCTCTGACAACACTGCACTAACCAGGCGACCACCCACTAACTTATTAGCTCCACACACACAGTTCTTTTGATTATTTTCGTGATAGTCACTGAAATGTATTTACCTGCTAATTTTACAATTCCAGCTATCCAGAAGACTTTGGTAGGTAGGCTGCAGTCTGTGTTTGGAACCTCCACTCGCACTCCCTCTGCGATATCACCCCAGCACGTCCCCATGGGTGCCTGTCATTTAAGGTTGGGGTTAAAAAGTCACCAGTTCACCACATGAAAAGAATCTGGTTTTGTTAGTGTTTTACAAGTGACTTAGAAAGACAAAACAATCAATATACATATGACAAATACATGTTTAGAAAACTCTATGAGAACCTACTTGGGTTTTGATTTGAAGCTTCTGTGTAGTATTGTCATTGCATCCATTAATTCCTGTGTATTTACTGAAAATAGCTACAGCATTCCAAGTTTGAATAGCTGTTAAGCACAAGCACAATGTGCACATATTCACAGCTTTATTCTACCATGTTTCAACTAGGTACAAGCCACTGATTTTAGGGAGAGTGGTGGAATTCCTCTGCAATTCTACAATTATGGTACTTGAAATTCATGTCTGTACCACAGACATTAAAATCTTTACATTCTGTAAATCAGAAACATTCCTGCCAAACTGCCTAGAAATTATTCCTTGACTCTATCCTGATGATTTATTATGGTGGGGGTTATCACCCACTGGTTCACATCCTCTCAGAGGAAGAGGCTTTCACATCACCTGCAAGTGATCACTCCATCAAGCAAGCAAAAAGAATAGCAGCTCTCAGTGGCATCTTTTTAATGAACACCAGAAGGAAATGCACAGCTAGAGTCCTCACACTGCCTTGGGTGTTAGTAACAAAAAGAAAGTCAAGCTTGAGGAACTCCTAAGGACTCATAGAAGCTGCTGATAGAAGCTGCATTTAGTTTGCTATCTCATGAAGAACATTTTGTTGGAGCATCATGAAAAGACAAAGATGGGACTGCAGAGATACCAGAAATGCACAGAGGAATCTACAACCTTAACAGTTTCTCCACTGAAGTTATATTGGTAACAAGCGAGAAAATGACTCAGTCTGCATTAAACCTGAGTCCACCAAGAAGGGAAAGATTGGGATTTGGGATATTTTAGAACAAGAGTCTTATAATTTCTAACGTGTTCTGAGAAAAAAATCAATTCTTATCCCTTCAGAGATTATCCAGCATCACAGGGACAACCAAAGGGATCCTCTGGGCCTGCACCACAGTGCGTGGAGTGTTCTATGCCATGTCTGTTTACAAAGCTCTTTGCAAACCTAAAGAACTTAACCACTCACTGGGTGACTTAACCAAATTTTGACTGAGAGCCACAAGTGAAGAAATCTGGACTAGCCTGGAATGATTGGAAATCAGAGTTAGAATTTTGCTAGCAATCAGCACTAGCCACATAGTAGCACTAAAAGCCAAACTTATCTTAACAAGGGAACTTGTTGAAATAGGTGAGGCTGGGCATGCAAAACTTAAAAGTCGTTTTAACTCTTACAGGAAATCTAAGTTGTTACAGTTCTGTCAGTTTTTATTCCTGAAGCCTGGTCTCTTCATGTTCTGCTATGTCCCATCTACACCAGCATAGACCACAGAGCTCTTCTGCCAACTGGCAGCCAGAGAGGAAAAATGGCTTATTTTCACACACAGAACATACAGATACAACTTCTTACGCCCTATCCCTTATTCACTATCATCTTTGAACTGACAGGTGTAGGTTTTTGAACTGAATTGGGGAAATCAACTTTTCAAACTGCACATTTTAGCAAATCTTGTTGCCTTGTACAGGGATACAGATGAGGCCAAACAATCACAAAAATGCACTGCTGAATAATTTTATAATCCAGCTGCACTCCATTGAAATATATTTTACTGCCTGCTCATCTATTCAGTTGATTCAGAGAGAGAAGGGTATCAAAACACTTCTCCTGACATCAAGCCATAATGGAAACGTGACAAACTGTTATTTCTAGACCGTGGATTGGTATAGAGGGAAATAGCAGAAAGTTAAATTTGTCCTTGTCTGTGAAAATAGTGGTTCTGCTAGTTCTCCTACACCAATCCATATGGCTCATCCCTCAGCAGGAGGAAGCCACCCTGTGCAGCATCACTCCTGAAATGCCAGCCGTGACTGTCCTGAGCGATGCTTTACAGCACACCTGACACACTGCACCACCGTGGCCTTTTTCACTCGTGAGCAACTCTCTCAAGGGAGGGAGACTGGATAAACCAGGGCTGTAACAGCCACTTCCTTCACCTCTCCTGTCTTCATCGCATTAGTGAATCAAGGCTTGCTCTGAAGTTTGGATTGGCATAGTGTGAACTAGCAGAACCATAATTTACAGGTAAGAACAAATTTACCTTTCAGACTCATGACGAGATCCACTTCACATCACTCCCAAACAAGGAACATCTGGTTCATGGCTTCCTGCTCCAGGAGATGACCTGGGAGGGTCTGGGAGCAGCAGGTGCCTTCTCTGCAAGGTAAGGTGCAATCAGGAAGGTCCTGTTTGATGGGAGCACCTCAAGGCCAAGTATCCCCACATGCCCAGCTGAACCAAGACCTCATGGGTTACACAAGTGGCTGCTAAAGGTTTTGAATGACACCAACACTGCAAAGATTGCAGACTTCAAATGAAACCAGGATTGATTTTAATGGCAAAGTGATGCTGCCATTCCTGAAGTGTAAGGAATGTTGAAATCTCGTGTGTGAGCAGTGCCCCAATGGCAGGTAATGCCAGAGGAGACAATGTGCTAAAGGGATTAAAACAAAAAATTGAAAGCAAAGCACTGCCACCCAGTGTAAAACCCTGGAAACACTCCCTTCAGTCTAACCTCGTATTTTAGTAACACAAGAAACCAAGAGAATGAAAATATTTTGGCTCAGAATAAAATTCAGGTGGAAGAAAGAAAGTGGAAGAAAGGGAAGTGTGTCAAAATACTTTGAAATCAATTCTTCTCATAAAGAGAAAGAGTTCCAGAGAACCTCCAAGATTTAGATGTTTGAATTCTAAAATGCAACTGTTTTAAATTGGAAGAGGAAATAATTTCCCAGGAAAAAAAGCCAAAACAGAAACAGTGATGTGGGAAATCTACATCAGACCTGAGATACTGAAGTTTTCCAGGTTATTAAAAAACTAATCAATAAGCCGAATCTCATAAGTCCCTTAAATTTTCTTTAATATTAATCCCCATGTTCCCTAACAGATAACCCCAGTACAGCCAGTAAATTCAATATATTTTATTGAGCAACAAATTCAGGAGTAGATATGTCATTATTTCACTGTCAATTCAAATCTTTGACCACAACGAGCTTTGTATTTTCCATCACATACATACAACATGTATGGAATCCACCAAAAGGATGGTAAAACAAACAGCAACTAACACAAACTTTTACAGATCAAAGCAATACAGTACACAGAACACAGGAATGATCTTTCCACTGAGACAAAAAGAGTATTGGTTAATTATCAATGGAGAGTGGGACAGTGAAAGATATGACAAGAGCACAAATGTGTTTTAGGATTCTGACTGGTTTAAATCATTATTTTTCAAAGAAATAATGATGGTGAAGTTAAATGAAAAATCACACCGCTGTAACACTAACTCATGTCCACCAAAGAAGTAGAAATCTCCAAAGGAAACTGCAGGATTTTTTTTTACTTGTATAAAAAGGGAAAACGGGGACAGAAAAGAAACAACCTTCAGGCTCAGTAGCACAGTTGACATGTAGGCTCGGAAAACTTTCAATGTAAAATGTCAACATTAGTGTGGCATCACTTCCTGGTGCACCATCCAGCTCCACAAATGAAGCAGTAAGGAAGGAAGATACAACTCCTTTTCACAAAGAATGTTGCAGCATAATTTGCAAGTGACCTAACTATTGTAGCTGCTTACAGATTCCACGGATGATGAAGCATTTGTTGTCACAACAGCAATAACAATCTTGGTATCAACCAATACTTTATAATATAGACTTATGAAATTACCTACTCTAGCATGTACATAACTGAAAGGCAAATGCAAACACACTGCCCTGAGCACGTGGAATTGGATACAAATTCCCAGAGCTATACTAACACAAGGTCCTGTTCTGGGCAGCAGTTAAGGCCTCTGAGCATAAAGGGAACTATTCACAAAGTGCCAACTGCCAGGAGCCCTCAGCTCCTACTGATTTATGAGTTGACAGGGCTCAGCATGAATTCCAGGGCTGGACACAGAATATGTCTCTCTCCTCTCTCATGGATAACTTCCATGAAACAAAATGTTTGTTTTGATTGCAACTTTCAGCAGATAATTTTCAGTAAAAAATGGTAAGATGGAACACTTTGACTTCCCAAATAAAAAAAAAATATGCTGAGAAAACACTTTCTGTCAGGATGATTTACTTAAGAGGCAGAAAGTGTTGACAGTACTTTTAACAAGGTCTAATTATTGGAATTTAACAAACACATTAAATAGAGATGGTGCTAAATATTTTCCTCATCCCCTAATTTCCTCCGTGATTAAAGAATGTCTTTTTGTCTGGAGCTAAATATCGTCCTCATCCCCTAATTTCCTCAGTGATTAAAGAATGTCTTTTTGTCTGGAATTGTTGCAACTCTAATACAAAGAAAACCAACCATTTTAATTTCAGAATTCTAAAAAGCCTTCATTGTCCTCTATTTCTACACTGACAGCACAACAGAGAGAATCTAACTAAAAACTAAGGAAAAAAAATCCCAAATCCAAATATGTACGTCCTCATCCCCTAATTTCCTCAGTGATTAAAGAATGTCTTTTTGTCTGGAATTGTTGCAACTCTAATACAAAGAAAACCAACCATTTTAATTTCAGAATTCTAAAAAGCCTTCATTGTCCTCTATTTCTACACTGACAGCACAACAGAGAGAATCTAACTAAAAACTAAGGAAAAAAAATCCCAAATCCAAATATGTAACCAAAAGATCAGTTCAACAAACAGAGCAAACCTGATTCAATCTAAAAACCCTTCTCCAACTTTTTCTGGTACAGTGTGACTGGGGTGATTTGTTAGTTTGCAGTGCATTGGATGATTTTGTGCCTTGAATGTGAGAATCATAGAACCATAGAATCAACCAGGTTGGAAGAGGCCTCAAAGATTGAGTCTAACCCTATCATGGCTGCTAGACCATGGCACTAAGTGCCACATCCAGTCTCAGCTTGAAAACCTCCAGGGATGGCGAATCCACCACCTCCCTGGGCAGCACATTCCAATGCCTGAGCACTCTTCACAAGTGTTTTTAAGAGTCCTCCTTCTACTTCTTCTGTGGTTATGAGAACACCTAAATGAGAGTAACTGATGGGTGTTCAGAACGGACAGATGCAAACAAACATGTCTATCTGAAAAGTTGTCATATAACACAGATGGCAATGTAAGTTTCAGAGGCCATGAAACATATTTGGATATGAATATTATGCAGACACAAATTCAAGGATTACCACGGACTCACTTCACTCATCCACACACACCCAAGAGAAGCACACACTGAGGAGCACTTACGTGTTTAAAGCAGGTAACAGGAGCTGCTGTAAAGCTATTGCTATTGATGTAGTTACCCCAGCTGAAACCTTCCACAGGGACAGCTGCTAAGAGAAAGTAATTTTATTTAGGAAGCTGCTAATGAGTCACAAATCTTTCAGTATTTTGGTTTCAGTGCTGTTTATTTGCTGTTACCTGCTTTCGTCTTTGCCTGGTTTTGTAGCGTTGCTTGGTACTGGGCATATGCAGCTAATTTAGCCACTAAGGGCTGTTTTTGTAGAACCTTAGCCTTCTTTGTTGGAGGTTTACCCTAAAAACAACAAGAAAAGCTAAGTAAATACCACCCTTCCAAACTCTCATCAGGAAATTTCCACAGGTCTGTAGCATATTGGTGGTAGATTTAACTAAAATTAGAACAACACAGAACAGAAGTTGACTAAGTTTCACAAAACTAGATGTAATATAAAATAAATTGAAAAACCAGTAGCAAAGAATGTCCAAAAGATGACTTTTGTACTAGTATTCCAACTTGAACAGCATTACAGATTCACTGTAGTTTACCTGAAAAAAAGATATCTTTAAAAAACAGGTCAAAGTGAAGAACTTTTCATCTCATTTACACCAATGCAAGTTCTTGGCATTTATTGCCATAAATTTGAGATAGGATATAATGATATTTCTTGACATTTCTGCATCTTCTCTTGAATGTTACCAATATGTCTTGATGATGATTGGATCAATATTTTAAGTGAAGGCAAAAACCTCTATTTAGCAGATCTATACAGTTAAGAAAAGCTTCAAAAAATCGTAGCATCATCGAGGTTGGACAAGACCTTTAAGATTATCAACTCCAATTGTCCACCAGCACTATCACTGCAACCTATTCCCATGTCTGGCAGTGGCCCCAGATTGCTGCAGCCAATGCAACACAATAATGCTACAATCACCTTTATCCTCTCTAAAGCCAAAAAGGATTTTAAGTATGGGATACATGGAATTTCAAACCACATATGTAGACTGAAGATCTTTCTTGCAGAAGGGCCACTCCAGCAGAAATTAATTAAGGAGTGAATCTTCTCTGTGACTTGCTCTGCTCAGCAAAGTCATTTGTTCACTACCGACACAGTTTTGGCTTAAAATCGCTTACGTGAGAATGTCAACGTGTTAAGAAACTTATCTTAAAACAAGTTCTGCAAATGCACATGCTTCACAAACACAGTAAGAAGGTAAAGAAAACGGGGTCTGTACCGCTACCTGAAGCCTGGCCAGAATGCTGGCCTTCTTGGAGTTGGAGGAGTAGCTTCTGGAGCAGGACACGCTGCAGAAGCGTTTTGTTTTAGAGTAAAAAGCGTCACGGACACCAACCATTCCACACATCTCGCATGTAGCTAGTCAGAGGAGAGGAAAAGCCAAATGTTAGGAGTGTAATAAAAACCTCAGTCAAAATTCAGAACGAGGATGACACAATGAAGGTCGTGGAGGTGGCACCACCAAACAGTTTTGGAGGGTTTGACCCTGAAGAGAATAGCACAGAAAAAGAATTTAGCGTTTAAAACACCACCACAAATGTCATAGGAACACCAGGAACCTCAAGTTCACTGGTGAAAGGGTGGCTCCTGTCTGCTTCCTAGGAATTTTACCCCTGGTAGGAGGGAATGACCCAGCTAAATCAGCTAAAGCAGATTTGTGTTTTCATGGTTCTAAAGGAAACATCTGCTTTGAATCTGGGCCTGCCAATCCTGATTTCCTCAACATATTTAATACTTCCGACCTGAAATAGAACCAGATCTCTTTTTCTGATTCATAAGTTGGTAGATTCAAAGTCCCCCAGCTCACCAATATTCTCCTCTGGCTGGAATCATATGCTTCAGAAGTGGACAACATCACCCACCAAGTCATTCCATGGTAAGATGTTAAGACCAACTTATGCCAGTGAGGCAATACTAAAATTCTACCCAGAGAGAGCTCTACTCATCACCAATGATTTTGGATAAAATATTCTTCCCCAATAATAAAAGCAATCTTCTTTTTGAAATTTGTTTCCTCGGTATATTCTAGCTCACAGCCAGTGGGGAGTGATCAGGCACACACTAACAGGCTTTGTACAGTAGCAGTAACGAAGTTTACCTAGTACAGGAAGAAATACTTCAAAATATATTGTTTATACAACATAAAGGGCAGAGACAATGGATGCTCTGGCATAGAGAGAACACACTGACATTTTCCTCAAAGCTCAAAGACTAAAACCAAAGCACATGAGAACACAAATGCACATGCAGGAACACACAGCACACATCTGATGGGAGGGCAGATGTTTCCATACTATTTATTTCCTGCCATCAGGATTCAAACCCTATTATTTCAGTCTAGGAACACCCAAACAATTCCCCCCTCCCAATGCAAACTGACCCCAACCCATCAGCTGGTTTGGCCTCTCTTCAGCTGAGATCATGTTTGGGACTGGACCCTCACAGCTCACAGCACAGACTGAAACACATCAATACCCAACTCGCTGTACTCACACCCCACATACTCACCCATGCCAGATTTGCCATCTGGGTACGTATAAACCTGCCCATTGTTCTTGACAATTGGGAGACTGGATGGCAAAGGAGCAACCTCCTCTTCACTCTCATCTGAACTGGAGCTGCTGCTGGTGTCCTCACTACAACTATCATAACCGTCAAACATCCCGAACGAGTCTCGGCGTTTCCTTTCCACTCGTGAAGTATGTTCTGTCTAAAGATCAAAAACAACCAAACAAGAGAAACCCCAAGGAATAGCAGAACATTCTGAATGCAAATATTTCAAAGTCAAGCTTAAAAAGTTTCAAAGGTCAGTCTTCAAAAGCAGATGCTGTAAGGAGCTGCTCTCTCAGCACAGACATGAGCCAAGTACTGCCAATTAAATGAGCATTGGTATAATTAAAACTGGCCAATTTCTGGTATTGTGATGTACAGGATGAAAAATCTATCTCACAACCCACTGAAAATACACAGTAACTGTCCATACATTTCTCTTCCTTGGGATCTTCAGAGTTCATTAAACCTGATGTGCTGAATGCTGACAGCCACAGGGATCTGATATGCAAATGAGCACATTCCAGATGGCTGCAGCCAATTCCACTGAAATTCATTCCTTTGAAAAGCTGGGCAGAGAAAAGCCAGTTCAACCAAGGGGGCACTTAGAGCACAGGAAGAGGAATGAGAGGATCTCTGCTCCCATTGGCCTGTGGCATCCTCCATAAATCACTCAGCCTCCCTGTGCTCCAGGGGCTCCTGAGAGAGGCAGGAACACCTCTCACCTCCCCGGGATGTTGGGGGATTAACACATTAACGATTGGGAACAGCTCAGTTACTATGGCAATAGGGTCTGTACAACTGCTGAAAGATGGAAAGGTGACTAATTTGCCACTGTCATATACAAAAAAACTTGTTACGTAATAATCTTTCTATAACCACAAAAAAAAAATCTGAAGTCAGGTAAAAACATACAGTTTTGAAGAACACAGAACAGTTGAGCAATTACCAGCAAAGACATTGGAGGAGCAATAGATTAAGTGATGCACTTTTTCTGAGGCACGTGAGCATTTTGATACAGTGACAATTTTCACTTTATTAATATCCTGCACAGCTCTGCTGAAACAAAGCTCCTGCTACATGAGCTGCCCTCATTAGGCTAAAAAAAAATATTTTAAACATTTCAAAGTATTTCCACAATCCTCAAGAGTCTCTGCTAAGCTTAAGAGGAAATAACAGATAAAGGCAAAACAAAGAAAAATCCTACAATAGAAGCACAAGTTAGGAGAATGCAGCACAGCCAAGAAAACAGAAGGGAAATTAAGAAAGCCTTTGCCTCTCCTTCCTTTTCCAAGAGCTAGTTTTATTTAAAAGTCAGTGTAGACAGAAAAATAATGTGTGATTGGGCTTTTCCTTCTTAAACTGCATTTGGATTCATAGCTTTAAGATTTCATCACAGTAATTCCCCAAATCCCTTTCCTAGAGAGTATATGCCTGAACATCTTTATTGTTGGATCTCATCTGAGCCTTTTTCTGCCATGCTATCCCTTCATTATTATATTCTCTACTCTCTTTGCAATCTGAATAAATCCTATTATCCAAGGATTTCCTAACAGTTAAAAGGGAAAACCGATTTCCACACTGACCCAGTCCTAGCATGCAATTACTGGAGGGGGAAAAAAAAATCCCAATAAACCCCAGCAAGCACAAAAGGTTAAGCAAGAAAGCAAACAAATTTAGAACACTTAAAGTGGCTCTGAAACAAAACAACAAAAAAAGGCCAGTGCAATGTTAATTATGCACATTCCTCAGCCACAAATTCAAAATGCAGTAAGGATTATTAGGGTATTAACCAAAAAAACTTAGGATAGGGCAGCAGTTGACAAGCCCTGGAGGCACTGACACCTTCCTGCAGTGCCCAGGGCACTGGTGGTGATGGTGAGAGCCAAGACTGAGCCATGGCAGAACAAAGCCCTGCCCTGGCAGCAGTCACACCTGTACCTGATGCCCTCAGGAGAAAGGAGCAGCACCAGAGCCTTGTTTGTGTGTGCACGTGTGTGCAGCCTCGGGCAGAAGTTGAGCACAACGTTGCCATGGATACTGTGCCCTGCTGCCAGCAATTTTCAGATCAGTAGATGAAAACTAGTCATCTTCCTCAAGGTTTCAAGAACTCCTTAGTATCTCACAATATTTAAGTTTCCCTGACCACAGTCTCTGCTAAGGTATAAATTGCAATTCCCTATGACCCACTCCCAACAGCCATGATGCCTGGGAGGTTTTACAGGAGATATTAGTGGTGTGTCAGAGCACACAGCAGGATCTCCTTCCTCATTCCCTCATCCTCCACAAGTCAGCTGATCTGATTTCACTAAGAGATTAGGCCCTCATCCCACAGCAAGCTATGAGTCTATGGCTTTAGCAGAGGCTGCAGCACAAGGCAGTCTCAGCACATCCCTTTGCCATTCCAGACCCACAAGGCAGTGTGCTTTGCCCAAGGGATTTGCTGGCAGAGCTGTGGCAGCTCAGAAGGAACTGAAGTGCAGCCTATTCCCAATCCCTCCAACTCCCAGTGCTACAGCAGAGACCCTGCACAGCCAGCTCTGCTCCCGCTGCAGGGGAAGCTGAAGGGAGAAATGGGAAGCTGGGGGTGAGGTGAAGGACAGAGCAGGCTGGAGGCACAGTGTGAGGTGACAAGAAACAGTGCAGTTGGCTCTTTTTGTTGCTCTTGTGCATCACATCCATTTAGAACCTCACTATTACTTGCTAAGCCCTCTCTGCCAAACATCCACAGATGAGAAGGAAAATATTTTCTTTCTAAATGGAACATTGGGCCTTGTACCACAAAAATAATTCTTCAGCATTATACGAGTTCCTAAGTAGCAATCACCAAGTTTTTGAGTTGAACTACACTGTCAAAACAAGTGTCATATATCACCTTTCCATTTACTTAGTATTTGGCCAAATTATGCTGACTCAGAATTTTTGTAACTCAGATTTGCAATTCAAAACAGCAGCTCTGCTTACTGAGTTAAATAATACTGTGGTCTTATAAAACATCTGTATCCAAGCTTTTGCCAGAAAATGACCACATTTACCAGATAATTTATGTAGGACACTCTTAATATTAATTTATAGCTATTATCTGGATTGCCATTCTGGGGAAACTACTCAAAATACATTGTGTGAGACTTCAAAAAAGTAAAGTTTGCAAGAAAAAAAAATACAAAGCACAAAAGTAGGTGGAAGTTAGGGAAGATGATATGCAAATACCTATGCTGGAATTTCGCTAGAGCAGCTCAGAACATTTCTATTTTGGTAATAAACACCACTGAGGTTCTTTTTAACACATGTTGAAACGAAACATTTGTAGAAATAAGCGAACAACATGTGGAAGCTTCAATAACCTTCCTGCAGAGCTTGGATGGACTGTACAAAAGAACAGGAGCTCTAACATCTGAAACAGGAAAAAAGTTGGGGGATAGCTCTGAATTCAAAGGTCAAAACCTTACAAAATAGAGAATTTATGCCTCAAACAGAACTACAACCAAGACAAAGCAGCTGCTTTGGTGCAGCAGCAGCTCATTACAGCAGCTGCAGGGCCTCAACTTCCCAAAACAGGTATACAAACAAAAACCATTCCAAACCAACAACAAACCAGTTTCCTACTCTTCAAAGCCAGACTTAGCACTGAAAAGCATGCTGAAGAGGCTGCATTTTGCTCAGAACAGAACCAGAGCAGAGTTCTTCACCTCCTCACAAAAGAGGGAACAGCATCCTGCCTATGCACAGAGCCTGCTTGGAGCAGCAGTTTGGCTTGTGTAAAACACAGAGCTGTGCAGCTGGTTAGTGCCCAAGAGCAGGAGCTTGAGTGACTTCACCACTAACAGTCTACTAGAGTACATTAAGCAGAAGCAATGCACAAACAAGAGAACAAGACAAACTTTTAGCCATACTGGCTAAGGCTGATTTTCCAAGTAAGTTTTCTGGCTCCTCCACAGGGAAGGTTTTTTTCAGTCAGAGCAACACACAAAGCCTATGGTGAGCAGCACTGGCAAATTATCCTGTGCACTATTTGCTTGGGGGTTTTCCTTGCATGCTTTTCTTGATTGAAGGGATGGGTGGAGAAAGGAACTCTCAAGAACTGCTTTCTTATTCTGCCCAACTTCCCATTTTCCTGTTCTTCCTTCTCCTCCCCGTGAATACTTGGCAACAGAGCATTTTTAAGAAATACTCTTAATTAACCATTACATAAGGCAAATGGTATGATAAAAGAATAGAGTTAAGGAAACCGGTTTCCCTAAAAGCAGGAAGGCTAAGCAAATAAGAAAATAACTAGTTTCTCAGTCTCTTAACACATACTCTTACACACAGACACATTGAATTGAATCAGCACATAAGAGCACAACATTCTTTAACTGTAATAACTACTCTTACAGCATAAAATATTGGTCACAAAGGGTGAACAATGCATGGCCAAAACACCAAACAAAACCATTTCATGTTCATTAGACATCAATGGCTTCAGTGTCTTGATGAAGACTCTGCTCAAGTATTGGCAAAATTTATGAGAAAGCACTTTGAAGGTCAAAACTTGCAACACAAACACCTCATTATGATGTAACCAAACCTCTTGCCCCCAGGTAAGTGCATGTGGCCACAGGAGGATGATCCAAAACAGTCACAGAAGAGTTTCAAACCACTCCAAGTGGTGGTTGGTATTACTGAATCAATTTGGGGCTCGAATTTGGAACAGCAGCAATTTAGGGCTCTGAGCACAAGAGCTGTAGCTCAACAAAGGCCCATGAGCATCTGTAGAGAGAGGATTTACTTCCTATGTTCAGCTCTAACCCCCCAAAACGTGACAGAAGTGTGGACAGATGGTATCTGAGGCCAAGGTCAACAACGAGGTCACCACAACCTTCAAGCCAAGGGGCTGTGCTAAGACAGATTGACTTTAATCACATATCCTTGACAGACAGTGCATTTCCCATCATGTATTTCTGTGTGGGGACTGAAATTGATGCACAGCTTTTGTTTCCCAAAGTGGATGAATGTTTTACGCCACAAGCTCAGCTTTAGCTCGGGATGTCAGCATTAAGGAAACAAGAGGATGGAACTAATTTATTACAACTCTTCAGAGTGTAAGCTGGCCAGAATAATTGACTGCAGAATACCAGCTTGTCCCTGTGGAACTGAAGCCTAATTGTGCCTCATAGCATGACCAAAAAAAAAGAAAATTCAAACATGGTACCAATTTAAAGAAAACATACTTTCAGCTTTCATTAAAAACAAACAAACAAAAACCCCCAGAGCTAAACATCTTGGGATTCCTGGAAATCAGAACCAACCAAACTTACTTTTTTTATATAAGCAACTCACCTCTATCTGGAAATGTGCCTTCCACTCTTATTATAAGTAAAATCTCTGCTGGAAAATTACAGAAATGTTTTTTCCTGTCTCTTCATTTGCTATGTATGACAGCATTTTGTCTGAAGCCAGTTTCTGCTGTTTGCCAATGGTTTTGTCCATAGCCTCTTCCCCAGGGGGTTTCACACAAGAGGGGAGACTCTTTCATAAAAAAATATATGAAATTAGCAGGCAATTTTGGAGGGGGGTGTGATGATTAATATGTGAAATATCCCAGTTTTGAGAAAACTGAAAATCTGTTACAAACTCCATTATGTTTCTACAAAGCCCTTACAGGAATATCTGGAAGAGGCAAATACTTCACTTTAAACACTGTGTTACCATTTAAAAAAATAATTAAACAAACCAACAAACTTATATGCTAAAAAACCCAAAAAACACCACCAACCCAAAACCAAAGTCTTCACCACCTGAACTCATTCCATGTGCTCAGAGCCAGATTCATCCAACTATCCCACATGCCCAGAGTGTACAAACTTACCTGAGAAATGAGGGAATGCAGAAGTGGTTTGCAGAAGGTATCAAAAGCCTTGCAAAATCAAATCAAATTTTAGAAGGTAAGAGAAATGAAAGGCAATGAGAGGGAACTTCAGTGCAGGTTAGCATTGCTGCCAGAGTCACCTCACTCTTTGGGGAACAAGGAGATTTCTTATTTCCAGTCTTGTGCACAGGCACAAACCCACAGTCTCCAAGAAAACCTGAACTATTCCTGTGGCATGAACAGTAACTTCCACAAAGGAGAGAATATCCCTCTGCTAAGGCTCCCTACAGCACACACAACAATCCCTGGGGAAATGCAATGAGTGAAGACAGATGATCTATCAAGTTTTAGCACTTTTCTAAAGGAATATATTGGTTTAGCTCCCATTTATTGCTCCAGATTAGACTCTCCTAAAGACTTCTTATTCCATCCCTTACAAGTTGAAACAACTGTTTTAAACAAATATTAGAAGTAAATGCAGATCCTTAAACCTGCAAACTAATTGTAATTTAAAATACAGATCATTACCCTGCAGCTTTCAGCTTTAGTTGGGCTTAGATGTGAGAAATCACAACGTTTACCACCCACATTTTAATAGTGATTTTAAAATAAATGACTTTTTTTTTTTTTTTTCACACGGAGAAGAGTTCACCACAATCTGCATAGGCTTTGTAATAGGAGTTTTAATTTTTGAAGCCACACACTAGAGCAGAAACTGCTGCACTTTAAAACATTTCCAGCAACAACCTGAAAGTGAAACTGGTTTCACGGGTTTGCTGCTCCTCACACAGGAGAACAAAGTCACAATATCAGCAGTCATAAAAATCGCAGGGGGCAGGGGACAAGCGGCTGTAAAGAGGCTAAAACTTTTGAGGGGCTAACATTAAAGAGAACTCTACAGCCTTTAAAACGCGCGCGGCTGGAAAAGTGAAGCTGCGAGGCTGGAACTACAATGGGAAGTTGCTGAGACCCAAAGCAGCGCAGGGAGAGATGCGATCCGAGCGCTCAGCGCTGCAGCAGCGCAAACTTTTGGCCGCTGTGGCCGCGGCAGGAGCAGGGAGAGAGGGGAAGGACTGAGCCATGCCCGG
>NW_008674758.1:0-1033 GCF_000695815.1 Acanthisitta chloris
TCAAAATGAAATCCAAATGGGAAGCTCGGGGGATTCACTTTTATCTTCTTGTTTGTGTTCCAGCATGCAGAAAAATTATTTTTTTAATTCCTCGTAAGCATTTGGTATGGAATAGAAAGTCCTTGGGTTTTTTGAATTTTGGGGGGTTTAGTTGGGGTTTTTTTGGGAGTTGTATTTTTTGTCAAATGTACTTATTACCTTCTTTTAGGTGGTTGTATCACACAGTGTGTTCAGAGAATCTGGAGCTCTGACACTGTGTGTCTTTGATCAAGGCACGTGTGTAAACTATTTGTGGGTGCTTGCAGCCTCCACAGGTAAGAGATTTGTCAAAGCCAGGTTATTTCCAGTTGAATTCACTGAGCAAACATCTGGCTTTTAAACACATTTCCAGGTAGAAAACAGGACAGCTTGTGCTGTGGTGGGAGGCTGCAGGAGGGCTCTGCTGACCTGCAGTTCTGAGCAGGAGAGGTGTGTGTGGTCCCATTGCTGCTGAGTGGCTTTGCAGCAGAGCGTGCAGGGACTGCCCCATGCATGCCTGGAGTTATTGCCAGTGCTCATCAACATGGAAACAAACCACAGATCTTCTAAACCCCAAATGCTGTAAGCTAAGCTACAGAGAGAGTGGTTCCAATCAAGCAGCAAACTGGAAAACTCCGAACAAGGAGAGAGAGCTGACTTTGCTGTCAGCTGTCCGACTGCTCTCACTCCCATCTGGTTTTATGGAGACTTTTCTGCTCTCAGCATTGGCCTGCCTGAAATGGAAAAAAATGCTCAGGTATTGTTAAAATACCTGACACAGTTTAGAAGACTCACCAAAGTCCTGAATACTTTGGTCCTAGCAGACAATGAATACTTTTGAAACAGTTCTGCAAGGACCGAGGCGGTATTCACCCTGACCTCGAGGGACACTGACACAACTGGTCAGCTGCAGCTGCTTTTATAGCGTTGCGTTGTCATACCAACAGAAACCTGGTCTACACGCCCAGGACCGGGGTGTGACGTCAGAGTGACAGGGCCACTGGGAATGGAACAC
>NW_008674759.1:0-483 GCF_000695815.1 Acanthisitta chloris
CAGGATGGCACTGGGTAGGAGGAGGAGCAAAAGCCCCAAACTGCTCCTGGGAGCTCCAGATGAGGCCTGATCCATGTTTGTCTGCTTTACTTCAGTGTCCAGGGCAGGTACCGAAGGAAGAGAAGAAAATGTGGAGTCAGAGGGGAAGATCTGGACCAAAGAGAAACTCCTGCTCATGCAGGTCAGTCAGTGACATGCCCTGAGGCACCACGAGGTATGAGACAGCAATGCTGTGACCCAGAGAAGGTGTGAGAGGCTGTGGATTAGTGGCAGGTGTTTGCTGTTGTGATGGGTGCTGGTGTTGGGGGATTGGGCTTGGCTGAGGTTGTGGGTGGTAGCTTGGCTGTGGGTTCTGCTTTGGCTGTGGGTTTTGGCAGGGCTGTGGTGTGTACTGGTGCTGTGAGTGGTGGTTTGTCTGTGGTTGTGATGGGCTCTGATGCTGTGGCTTCTGGTTTGGCTGGTCCAGGGTCTCCTGATAACTCC
>NW_008674760.1:0-537 GCF_000695815.1 Acanthisitta chloris
TCATGGGGATGTTCCAGGATTCTCAAACCAGCACAGGGAGAAAGGGAAGCCCCTGGGAGGAAGAGCAGAGCCCAGGCTGAGAAACGCTCCATGGGCAACAAGCATCCTAAGGCACACGGTGTGATTGTCAGGGATGTCCCGTGCAGGGCCAAGAGCTGGACTTCTTGATCCTCGTGAGTCCCATCCAACTCCGAATATCCTGTGATTCTTGGGAGCAACAAATCACGGTCTTGAACTTGGACTGAGGGTTGTGAGTTGCAGGGGGAGAAGCGGGATATTAGGGTGTTCAGGCACCGGAATAGGTTGCCTGGAGAAGTGGTGGAGTCACCATCCCTGGGAGTGTTTAAGAGGCCTCTGGATCCGGCGCTGGCGGATATGGCTTAGTGGTTACAGGAGTGACAAGGATCATGGTTGGGCTGGAGGCTCTTAGAGGTCATTTCCAAGCCGCGATGGGCTCTCAGAGGTGTCCCCACGTAAGGCGCGGCAGAGCGGCAGGGCTGGCGCCCGGCGCGGGCTCCGGAACTGTGCCGAGCGCGG
>NW_008674761.1:0-767 GCF_000695815.1 Acanthisitta chloris
TGCATTTGTTGTTGTTTTGCTGTGTTCATATTAAATTCTACTTCTGACTTGGAGTCTCTCACTGGTTTGCTTTCAAACCAGCACATGTTGCTTCCCCTCCGTTAAAAGCATCAACACCCAGGTCTGGTGGTCAGTGTGTTGGCAGTGCGCTTAACAGGGATGCTGCAAAGAACACACCTGGTACAATGCAATGGCAGCTCTTAACGCACATCACTTGGGGGCAATTTCATCTCAGACATCAACCGAGTTTTGACAGCTGCAGAAATTATAGACTGTTTTTTTCCATGGCCTACAGATGGGGAAGGTACCAACAAGGTGAGTAAGAAACATGCAAACTGGGGTCCAGAAACAGGAGATATTAACAACACACATTGTATCTTGTATCTTATTTCTTATGTCATTAGTTGTATGGTTTTTCCCCCGATAAAGCAGTGAGTTCTGGGATTTTGCCAGTTCAGACTATGCAGTCGCTGCTTTATGAGAAAGTGCTCACAAGACAGAACCGGGGCCAGGAGTGCTGGAGTTCAGTTCTGCTCAGCCTCACGAAGCCTGCATCCCACCGCTGTGATGAGCGCTGCCCCCTTCCCGCTGCCATCCTCCGACAGCAGGAAGGTCACATCGCAGTTGGGTGCCAGATCTTTGACTGTTTGGTGCATGATCCTAGAAAAGCTGTGAAAGGAAACAAGGGCAGTGGGTGAGGGAGGTCCTGCAGAGCCTGCAGGGTGGAGCACTGCCACAAGCCTTTGCACTGCAACCCCTTTCACCAG